>NC_086318.1:116571168-116831168 GCF_036172605.1 Pelobates fuscus
TTTTGCTTGGGAAGAACCTGCAAGAGACCTACTCTGTTGGTGAGAAGGAGGCGGCTAATCCCTTCATCTTTAATTTCACTGACATCCGCAGCATATTCCCCATGCTACTTCATGGGGTAACAGTGATATGGTAACAATTCACATGAACTAGTAAACTGCAGTATTCCAGTTTTCTCTAAAATGGTGGATGTCCTGCGCTCATCAGACACCAGTGACAAGCTTTCCACTATCCTAACTAAGCTGAACATGCCGTTCGAGAACTTTTGGTCCATGCTTTAAAACTGCCAGCAGGCCTTGGAGGATGAGTTATAGACACTTGCCTTACCACCTACTCTACAGCCATGTGTTCCTCACATTCAGGTTGAGCAAATGTGAAAGAATGCACGTGATTACCAAGTTCCAAGTCTCTGGAGGCCGTCCACATAAGCAGTACTGGTGCCGGCATTGCTATCACGTCTACCAAGGGACCTGCCTGGTTACTTGTCCTGTTTTAAAGTTGATGACACAGCAGCTCATGGGGCTCCATGGTTGCTACTCTTTATATAAGACTCTCATGCCTATTGACCCACTGGCCCTCTGGTTGTTGGCCCATTTGTGGGACAGTTGTGCTGACCTCAAAGGCCATAAGATAGCATGGGATAGAAACATAAGAACATAGAATTTGATTGAAGATAAGAACCATTAGGCCCATCTAGTCTGCCACGATACTTTCATTAGTCCCTGGCCTTATCTTATAGCTAGGATAGCCTTATGCATATCCCACGCATGTATAAACCTCCTTCACTGTGTTAACTTCTACCAGTTTAGCTGGAAGGCTATTCCATGCATCCACTACCCTCTCAGTAAAGTAATACTTCCTGATACTTTGGGAGGAATATACTGGTACTCAGTCCTTAGGATTTCAACAACCAGGTTTTCCTTGGGAATATCTACTCAGAGTCCCAGGATTACGTTTTTCTTCTTGTCACAGTACAAGTTATTTTATGGCTTAGCTGTACTCTTCCCCCCTTCTTTTTGTCACTGTTTTTCTTTTTGTATTAATATTTTCTTCCAACTATAGAGTACTTTATTGCTACATTTATATATCCATTCATTGGATAGTTTTTACCAGGTTTCATTAAAGGTTATATTTTATACATTTTTTGGTGTTTCACCACATTCTATGTTTTCCACCTACTTTTAAGCCATCAGAAATCATTCCCCGTAAATCCCTTTCCTCAGATGTTTCCTTGGGTTTTTACATCCAGTATGCGTTAAAACCCAAGGACATAGTATAGGGTATAAGGCCTGCTTGAATAATTGGTATCTGTTATCCAAGGGGATACTCTACTCTTGTAACCTTGCAAAACTACTGTTTATGCGATAATACTCAGTTTGTGCTTTCTTTATCTTATCTTATTACGTAAAAATGTGCAGCCTATTATTTAATGCTAAACTGATGGAATTTTTAATGATCTTTTTCTGAATGCTATACTAATGCAGATGTTACTATATTTGCTTGTCTCAGATCCTGCTATTTCATGAGAATCTGAATCTGCATCCGTATCACTTCACAAAAACTGCTTTTGCTCACTTGTGCCATTAAAAAAACAACCTATGAGGGGCGGGGCCTGACCTGCAAGCAGAGCAGTCGCATGGTGGATGAGCTCCCACCACACATGCTGTTTACCAGGAAATAGGAGCAGATCTCATGCCTGAATTAATGCCGGGGTGCGCTACCCTTACTGGGGGCGCCCTGGTGAATCATCCGATACCGGACTCGAGTGTTCCCCGCAAGCGAGAACTCCAGGTGACAGGCTGCGGCCTACGTTGGCGGCCTAGCAAGCTTGGGATGGGAGAGGCGGCCGATCTCCCGACCCAGCAGCGCACCAAAGCAGCCGTTCCCACACAAGAGCCCCGTCACCCCCCCCTTGGACCGGCGGGGGTTATCCCGGTCCAAGCCTCGGAGGCAACTGGGAGAACACAAGCCACTAGAGCTACTAGACCCTCCTGTGACTCACCTAAAATGGCGGCGAACGCATGGCCCCCGGACCCCAGAGACACCCATCATGAGCTGGAGGACAAGCTGGATGCAATCTTCACGGCTTTCTGGAGACGGCTTGAGCGCAAGATTCATGAGCGCCAGCAAGCTGATACTCTCCAGGAGCCACAAGCCCAACCACCGCACCCACGCTCCCGTCGCAAACACGTGGTTCTCAGGGTTAAGGGAGCTCGACAAAGACGGCGGCGGAGACGACCGCACTTTCCGGGTCGCAAAGCTACATGCCAGTATCCCGATGCAGTTGGGAATCAACACAGCCGAATAGCCACACACCTAAATCCCTGCTACCAGCCACGACCTGCTCTGAAGCTTCAGCAGTGCCTGCATCCCAAACCACTGACGCCACCTGGGGGCACCGAACAGACAACACTAAGCCTGCCATATGATTCTCCCAAGCCGGTATGCCTTCACCTACATGAGACACCTGGCCCAATCTCGAGACACTTGTGGCTGGTCACTGGGATACCACAGCGGGGCGTAGGCTGATCTTGGGACAGAACTTTGGACTTGCAGTATCCTGCAGGGTGTCACAGTACTGCACCCATTGTTGATGTGGGGAGCATACTTCTTTATTCTTAATGGGGGTTGCACAGTCTACCTATCATGGGGTCTTCTGGGGTTTCTATTCCCACTCTATTACTAACCTACGGTTATAATCTTGAATGCTTTACTTACAAAACAATAAATGGGTGTAGTTATGCTGGCTAGCAAGCACCATTATATTGTTCTCCTGTAATGCCATGCCTGATGCTCTTTGTGTTAGCAATGCACAACACTAGCATGTAACTATATCCTGACCTACTCAGCATGCATTCTTGTTCTACTTAACTTTTACACTTCAACAGTTACTTACCCTGACCAAATCTTAAGATTAATAATGCTGTTGAACACCATATCATATCATTAATTGTTATAATGTTGTCACTAGACTTAACTAACTCGTAACTAGCTCATCTGAAAATCGATTGACACATGCTGATCCACCATGTCATGTATTACTATAAAAAACAGTGCATTTTTTCCTGATATTGTTGTTCTACCAATGCTTTATCTTGTCTTACCCTTAACAATGTCTACATGAAGCTGTTTGCATAATACTGCACTACAAAAATAAAGAATTTAAAAAAAAACAAAAACAACCTATACCATTTGCATATCAGACTGATCCCACCCATAAGGCAGTCCAAAACTGCTGGCAAGCCATCTTTGCACGAGAGATACAGGATCCCTAGATCATTACTGGCATTTTTGGGCTTTGTCAGTGAGGTGTAACTAATACCCATCTAGACACAGTGAGCACAGGGTCCAGAAACAACTTTTGGTTATGGTAAATAGACCATAGCCCTACAGTCTTACTACTAAATTCTCTGCCATTAAATAGTCTAAACACTTGTTTATGCAGCTGCATATGAGACTGATCCCACTCAAAAGGGAGGAATAGATCCAAAATCCAGGCCAGCTCTCTCTACACGATAGATACAGCAACCCCAGATGATCATTTGTACCTTGTTAGGCATCTTCAGTGAGGTATAGTCAATATCCCTCTAGGCATGAGGTAGGAAGTATGAATGGATTCTACAATTTCACTGTTAGTATTACATTAGCATTCCAAGGATTGACAAAGATTGTTATAGCAGATTTAAATATCTTTAATTTAGAAAATACTGTATTTGCTCAAATGCAGACATTTATTTTATATTTTTAAAAATATTTATTTTATGGAAAAGTTTTTTATATTTTATTGGGAAATAACAAGGGAATAGGAGAAAAAGACAATATAGTGTAAAAACGGTGCTAACACATATCTGTAGCGGTACTACCTTCTCCGGGGTCCGGCCGAGGTCCTCTGTTCCCGCCGCACGCAGTCCTGTATCTGCACGAGCCGTGCGCGGCTCGTCTGGCGGAGTTCACAGGAAGGCGGGCACTGACTGCGAGAAACGGTCACGTGTCCCGCCTAGCTCTAAGAGCGCGCCACATGTCTCGGGCGCGCTCTTAAAGGGACAGTGGGAGCCGAAATGTGAAACGGTCTCCCATTGGCCACTGTCATTCCACATTCCCCATACACTCACGTTTTGGGGGCGTGGATATGACAGGGGCCAATCAAATTGAATACTAGGGTATTTATACTCACCTTTCCCTTAACTCCCTGCCCTATCATGGTTTCTGATTCAGTTCCCTTTAGCGCTTGCATCGTTCAGTTGTGTTTTTTTCGTGCTTGACCTAGGCTTTGTATCAGACTCCACTTTTCTCTTTATCCCTGCTTTGTCTTATTTGATGGCTTCCTGATTCCTGTGTACCAGACCTTGGCTAGTTCTTGTTTTCGCTGTCTCTCTGTTCCCTTGACCTCGGCTCGTTCCTGACTCTGTCACTTCTCTGTTCTATTTCGAGTCCGGCCATTCTAAGGTCCGGTAAGACGTATCTGCTTTATCTTGTCTCTTGTTGGACTAAATCTTGCGTGTTGGGGTACACTACCGTGACAATATCCCACCTCAATTCAAGTACATTGTATACAAAGAATGAATCACAAGGTGCTCAAATGGCCATAAATAACAGTGATGGTATTCATAAAAAGACAATACAAATACAGTTACCAATGCATATGTTGAAAACATAGCATTACATATCAAATATCCCATGACCTAAAACCTAAAACAATAGTAACAATAATACATAAATCAACATGATGGAGCCATGAAAAAAAATAAAAATCTAAAACAGATAAGGTAAAAATAGGGAAAAAAATAAAATAAAAACAGGGGGAAAATATATCCCCAATAAAAACATAAGTATTTCCAAAATAAATAAATAAATACAAGCCATGAGGGATATGGGTAAAAAGATTCCAATCCCTCAACAATGTGCAGGGCTATATGTTGGGGGGGGGGGGGTATTTTAATCCAATAAGTAAAAGATCTGAGTGTAGTGTCAAATAGAAATATATCAAGTGATATAATAGCATTGTCAAACCACATAAAGCAAACATCAATATAAGTCCCATAACAATAACTAATGTCCATTAATCAGCTGAAACATAAAAAAAAAGAAAAAGGAAGCTATGTCCGCAAACAAAGTGTGTTGGTATTGTCCATAGCACTGTCCTTGCATCCGGTAAGGAAGAGCAAAGTAGTCCACTTGTCATCATTTGTGAAAAGAAAAAGGCCAAAAAAAAATACAAATCAACACTGTAAAATATAGCCACGTAAGTCTTCTTTTTTGACTTCCTAGGTGTTCTCAACACCACCACTTTGTGTGACTCCAATTTGTTAAAGAATTCCTGTCCCTTCTCAGGAGTGTTCAAAACAACAGTTTTCCCATCATATTGAAGCAGGATTTTTAGTGGAAAACCCCATCTATATGTTATACTGTTATCCTTCAGTTCCTTAGCAACTACAGCAAATTTGCATCTGATATTTATGGGGTATGTTGTGATGAATTTAGCTATGAATTGGACCTTTATGTGCGGAAAACGAAATCTGGCTAAATATCAGAATCCAATGAAACAGTAGGCAGTTTAAAACGTCTGAAGCATTTATTTAATGCAAGTGCCACATCAGTTTAACTAGGCAAAACTTAATGTATCATATCTTTAACATGTATAGATAATTAGTCCGGCTTAACTGATTCTAATATTCCCTGAATTCGAATATTGTTAATTTGGTGCTTGTCCTTCAGTTTGCAACTTTTAGAAGTTAAAAATTGAACCTGTAAATTGAGCTCTCATCTCAGAGCACAATTAGCCAATTCTGGCAATTCGGTCCAAATTCGATCTTTCATGTTTAGGAGGTGTGAATATCTAAGGCTGCCACCTCCCATCAAACAGCAGAAATGACATGTAATAAATCAGATTTAATTGAGAACCTGAGCAAATCGAGAATCTGCTTCGATTAGATAATTTGCATAATTTTATTTTTTACATTTGCAAAAAAATCATACAACTAATTGTTGTTAGGATATGTTTCTAAACTATCTGTGCTGCCCTTGCTTCAAATACATTTTATGCTAATGTTTTTTTAATCGAAAAGTTCTAGGTAGCAAAGTGGTTAAAACATTTTTGAGATTTTTTTCTATTTATAATTGTGAATATATATTTTATATTAAATAATGGCATACTATGCATAGAATGCATACTGAAACAACAACAAAAAACCCAATCATGTTAGGAAAATTGCTGTGAACAGCAAAATACACAACAATAACAAACAGTGCAAAAATATTATTTTTAAAGTGCATAACACATTTAAAATAAAGCAATCAAATATACAGTAAGTAAAGAGCAACTTTACAAATGAAGAGTGGAATAGAACATTTGCAACCACTACAGCAGGTAAAGTTGTAATACAGCTGCAAATGAACAACTCAGGACATTATTCAATATCCTACCAATATGTATTGAAATATAGCTCCGACTTCTGTGCCGATGGAGATTGGATATTTAAATGGTTCAGCAGTGAAATATTCAGACATACTGTAAATGAGTGAATGATAAAAAGATAGTGAGGTTGAGGTGAAGGACAATAACTCTCAAAAGACCAAAGATTTTCTGCTTCCATAATCAGAAAATAAATCTCTTGGTTTAAATCTAACGTACAAGGAAAAAGGTAGATTAACTTTCAAAAGTAGATCAGAGAGGCATTCAAATAAAATGTTCAAGTAAATCTTTTCAGTAGTTTTGTCATTTATTGCTGAAAATCTGTAATACTTTTATTGAAATTCCTGTAATATGCTTGACCTTGAGTTTCCAATCTTTATACAAAAAGATCAAAACATATCCTGTGTCTAAAACCTTAGTACAAGAGTTTCCATCTATATATTGATGTTATCTGTTGTTTAGATGAAAAAAATTATAAATTATTTTAAGAAAATAAAAGTGACTAACTAAAAGGCAGTTAGACATGTAAGTTATTGACCTAAGAATAGAATTGCAATCTATTAAGCTGAAAATATTATCAATTACATTTTTCTACTTAAGGGTTAATTTAAAAACAATATTAATCATTTTAGTATTGTTACACATTTATTTGAGTTATGTATTATGGTAGTAGGTTAAACTTTCCCAAATGAGACATGGACCCCCCAAAAAAGCTTGTAAATTGTCATTTGTACATAAGAGAAGCCCAGTAGACTTCGTAACACAGTGGAAATGTAGGCATATCGGGCACAGATCTATGCAATGTATATAGCTAAAATTATTGTATCCACATTCACAAAATGAATGATATTTACTAAACTTGGCTATTTTGCATATTGAAATCCAAATGATAGACTTTAGGTAAAAATATATAATCTATTAAAATTAGCCTTCTCAGCAATAGTCATAGTCTATAATTCTGCCATTTCAGATTTAAATTTGGTTCATTTTGAATTAAAGTGAATAAGCTCTGCTGTGTATGAAATCCACGCATATACTGTGTGTATAATAAAATGCAGGAATAAAAAATATATTAATCATGGCATAGACTGGTGGAAAGTGCCTATATGAAATGTTCAGCTTCCAAACCAGAAATCATGCTGATAATATCCAAAATGTTGAAATTGTGCAGTTCATGGCTTATTTCTGGTTATCGGTGCGTTTGGATTACAACCCCAGCTTAGGATACCTGCAGAAATTCAAAGTGTACCCTGTCATTTTCAATATTTACCCAGGTTTAATGCAGCATGACGACTATATTGGATTATTTGAATATTTTTACAAATATCTTTAAATATATGTTAATTTTTATTTGAATGTTTTAATTGTTTTTGAACAGACATGAGAAAAGTATGTTATAGGACATCACAATAATAGCACCAGTCAGACATTGTACTGGGGTACAGAAGAGAAACTTGGACAGTTATTAGTCAATACACAGTTCAATGCTAACATGTCATGCCACTTGAAGATCATAGAGTATAGAATGCATGCTCAATACATAGGGTGATACAATGTAGCGAGACGCTTGTGTCAGCCGACAGTGTGGCATTGCTTTCAGGATCGCGTGGATACCTTCACGACTAATCAACATTTCCAACGGACTTGTAAATAAACGTGCCTGAAGTCCTGTGTATGAGTCATGAGTTTGTGACTTCTGTGACCTTGTGTACTTAATTGGTTGGTGTGTGGACTGGTTAGATAACAACATACTGTCTAGGGAAGGGGATACAGAAAGAAAAAAGGAGGGGAGGTAGTGGTAAACTCTCTACAATCATTACAGTCATTTTATTTTCGTATCCAAAAACAAAGGGCAAAGTGGGGTCTCATAGGCCTCCTTGAAGCTGCTAGGCAGCAGTGTTTTTTTTGGTGTACCACTCTACCCATGGTTTCATCGCTATGTGAAATGAGTCCCTGTCTTTTGATGCTTCTATGGCCATGTGCTCGTATGTATAAAATAAGTGGATTTTTTTCAATGAGTGGGACTCTAGTGGGACACAATTGTTGTTTCCAGTGGAGGGCGATCAAGTTACGTGCTGCTAGTATAATCAATGCTTCTATTTGTTTAGAAGCCTTGGGTAACCTGACTGAGAATATCCAAAATAAACATGTTTTTTATAGATGGTTGTATGTCTGGTAGTCCCACCCCCTTCATAATGCGAGCCACCAAGTCCCAGAATGGAGCAATATTTGGACATTGCCACCAGATGTGAGTCATATTGCCCTCTTCTCAATCACAGCGCTGGAATTCACTTAAAGTCATGGGGTAGATCTTGTGTAATTTGTGTGGCGTGAGATACCATCTATAAATAAGCTTCCTATGCACTCCTATGTGTGATTAGCATTTGGTAAAGTCTTTCAGCGGATTTACTGTGGCAAGCCATTCTTGTGGGGTCAGGTTGCACTCCGCTTCCGCTTCTAGCTGCCATGGCCTAATAAAGAGGAAGGGTATATCTGACAAGGTATAACAAAGTGATAATGCTTTGGGATGTGTTGGTGACTTTCATAAATCTTACGGGCTACAACAATGAGGGAGGAGGTGGCGGGTCTTTGCAACTGTACTTTGGACAGGACAATACTTTTCAGTTGTAGGTACTGAAAATACATATGAAGGAGAGTAGTGTAGTTGGGAGAAATCTCAATGTTTTTGGCCTTATATGTTTTGGTGTCCACATTAGGTTAGATAGTGTGGATCCAGTCACTCTAGTGTTCTCCATGTCCACCCATTGAAATGTACGCTTGGTTTTGTGCATTTTGGTTGCAGATTCTAACAGGGAGGCCTTGTTATACATCACCACATTCGGTAGCCCCACCTCTCCCTGAGTGGGTGTTTTTGCATAAGTGAAAGTGGGATGCAGGATTTATGAGAGTCCCTCACGTAACAGTTAATCATTTTCTGTATGCGCCTACTCAGAAAGACGGGCATGTGTACGGGTAACATCCTGAAAACGTTGAGGAGTTTAGGTAGGATGATCATTTTGAAAGCTTTGCTGATTTCCATTTCGAGAAAGCTGTGGTGCAAATACCTGGTAAGGTCTTGTAATTCAGGTTAAAGGTGGATTGCAGGGAGGATGCCAATTTTACCCCTAAGTAGGTTAGGCTAGTCTTCCTCCAGTCAAACAGATAACATTGTGAAAGTTGTTGTACTATGTGTGTTGGTAGGCCACTTGGTAATTCTTGGGTTTTTACTTGATTTAGTTTGTAATAGGAAAAGTCTCCATATTCCTTTAGCAGGTGGAGAAAAGCTGGAACCAAGGTGAGTGGGTGTTCTAGTGATAGTAGAATATCATCTGCGAACATCGAGAGGCAGTAGTTGACTTTTCCTATGCGTACCCTATGTATATCACGATGGTGTCTTATTCTGTATTCCAGCGGCTCCAGAGAGAGAATGAACAGCAGGGGCGAAAGGGATCAGCCCAATCTAGAACCATTAGCAATCTGAAACGAAGTAGAGATAAACCCAGCGTTGGAAACTTGGGCTGCTGTGTGGTTGTAAAGAGTATTCAACATTTGTATATGTGAGAGACTATTTAGTATTTTGCATGTATTGTCTGATCCCTGATATTTTTTCAAGAAAAGAGAGGTATCCGTCATGTGGGCCATATACGTTCAGAAACGTGTAGGGTTCAATGTTATTTATTTTGTAGTGTGGGTTCAATGTTTACATAACATTGTAATAACAAAAATCTGACCACCTTGTCTAGTACCGACACTCCCCTCTTCTTGGTTTTAAAGCATGAGTGGAAGTCATGTGGATAGTGTTTTGAGTTGAATGTGCTTATTCTTAGTCTAGTGAGAGGGAAAGTGTGCCTGTCGATCTCCAACGTGGAGTCAACCATTTTATTTTTTGTATTTTCTATATTTTTATAATTTTTTGGAGGTTTTTCTTTTTGACTTTTTTGTAATTTTTTTTTAGGGATTTTGTTTTTTGTGTCAACTTTTATTAGATAAATTCTTGTCTGGCCTAAGAGATCAAGCCTAGCTCGTGTGTTGTATGTGTGCACATTTTGTGGTCGTTAAATACTTGTGGGTTCCCGAACCCTTGTCTTCCCCTACCCCTGGACTCCCATTCAGCGAGTGGACCTGTGGTTCTCATGTCTGCTCTTCCAAGTTAACCCAGATAGACACCAGTATGTGGACCTCTGGAGTATGTTTGAGGAAAAGGGTGATGTTTAGGCTTGTGCCCCGTTATATGTCATATATGGGTTTCACTCTACCTTGCATCATCAGAGATTGAGAAGTTGACCATAAACAAACAAGGGATGGTTATAAGAGGGAGAAGTACAAAAAAAAGTATAACTATGTACAGAGGGTCATCAGCAGTGGTGCGGTTATGCACCAACGACAAAAACATGGCTCTTCCACTACGTTGTGTGGGAGAAAATACACTAAAAGCCCAAACATCTGTAACTCTGATATGTATTGGGTATAGGACCTATATTAAGTCTAGGTACACCCTAAGGCATTACTGGTAAACTCAATCTTGGTATTGTATCTGCCTGTCGAGAGTAGACATCTCCACATTCGAGTTGCGTGCAGGAGCACAGTCACTTTGCCGTGTCAACCGTATGCCAATCAGAGTTGATTTTTGTTGGTGTGCTGTGTACGTTGCTAGTAGGATCTTGTCCTCTGTATTCCTCCACCAGAATCTTCCATTTGCTGAACGTTTCCTTGCCTTCCTCTACCATGGTAATGTATCGAGTTGCGCCATTATGTCAGATAATGATATGGGCTGAGAAGCCCAATTTGTACAACATGTTTGCCTTCCTTAGTGCTTGTGTAATTGGAGCCAGGGCCCTTCATTTTTGAAGTGTGGAGGCTGACAGATCAGTGAAGAGCTTCATATTAGAAAATCAGCCTGGCAGAGTTGCTAAAAGCCTCGCTTGCATGATCCTGTCCTTGGTAGTGAAGTAGTGCATTTTACTTATAAAGTCCCTAGGTGCTGATTGTAGTGAGTTGTGTGGCTTTGGTAGCTGATGGATCCAGTCCAGGAGAAGGACTTGGTCAGGGAGATCAGGTACTAGGTCTTTGAAAAGATCCCTGGCGTAGAGTGAAAGCTCCTGGGGGAGACTTCCTCTTGAATCCCTCTCAGATGGATGTTACTTTGTCTGTCCCGGTCCTTGTGGTCAGCCACCTTCTCTGCTAGGCGGTCTATCTTGGCATAGAGTTCCGAGTAGGAGTCAGCAAGATTGTTGTGCACTGATATTATCTCCTCTGTTTTGTCCTCAAGCTGTGCTGTCCGTTCCGCACAGCTGAATTTGGTGCCATGATTGGCAGGGTAGTATATTCACCCGTTTGAAACTGGTTTTCGGCGTAAATCGCTGGTTTAAATCGCTGTAGTGTGGGTCACTTGTCAGGAGCTATCAGCTCAACTGCCATCTCGGTGAGCTGCGAAACCACGCCCCCTAAACATATGTTTTAAAAACATATCTCACCATATGCGATATCTGCTCATATGCTATTGACTCTTACGCTTGACCACATTCATTGCTGCTTACAACACTATGTTTATGTTAACATGTCACTTATCTTCATCTCTCAGTAAATAATGTTTCTATTGCATGAATGAGAAGCTATATACATTTCCTTTGGTATATCTAGTGTATCTACTTATATCTTTTGTTATTTATATGAACATATTATTTTTATTTTACTATTACGGTATAGTACTGCAGCTGTCATTCTATAAATATTCTTTGTTTGAAGAGGAAAACAACTTTAATTTGATGATGTCTGAACAATTGAGAGTCAAGTAAGAAAATCTGTAATCTAAATTCTAAGGAGATTATTTTTTCTATACACAGTTCATTGCTGCCATATTATTTTTGTTGTTGTTCAAAGATGTACATGGCAGAAAGCCAACAACAGAAAAACAAAAATATGCAATCATTATGAGCGTGAAATAGAATAGAGAAAAACCATGTAATGAAATATAACAGATGTAGCAATATACATTTAGTCCAATATTCTCTGTGTCTCTTTTTTTTTTTAAACCATAAACATAATATATTAATAAAACCTATACACAAGGTTTGTAAAAAAAGTACAAAGGTGTACAAAAGCAACTTGATTTTAGCAGCTCAATTGAACACCAGATCAGCATCCAACACTGTGAGCATTAGTTTTGTGTAATGATATCAACTGTACACATGAAAGAAACAATTATTTTCTAAATTAGCCAGTCAACTGGATTGGTTGGATTTGTGTTTTTAAAATGTATCTCTAGAAATACTGATTTCTACTGAGGTAGTAACGCATATTTGTTAGACATACTGGTGTTTGTTAAAACATTTTTTTTAATTAGTTATATTAGTTATATTGTCTGTCTGTCCATCTGTCTGTCCATCTGTCTGTCCATCTGTCTGTCCATCTGTCTGTCCATCTGTCTGTCCATCTGTCCGTCCATCTATCCACCCATCCATCCATTCATCTATCATTATATATTTGTGTTTAGTGAAATCTCCCAAGAATAACAGTACCCCCCATGTACAGGTTTTATGGTGTTTTGGAAAGTGAGAGAGTCACATATAAGGCTTGCATTTCATTTTTTTGACATTGAAATTTGCCAGATTAGTTATGTTGCCTTTGAGACCGTATGGTAGCCCAGGAATAAGAATTACCCCCATGATGGCACACCATTTGCAAAAGTAGACAACCCAAGGTATTGCAAATGGGGTATGTCCAGTAATTTTTAGTAGCCACTTAGTCACAAACACTGGCCAAATATTAGTTTTTTGCTTTTTTCACACAAAAACAAATATGAACGCTAACTTTGGCCAGTGTTTGTGACTAAGTGACTACTAAAAAAGGCTAAGCATACCCTACGTTCAATACCTTGCCATTATGGGGGTAATTCTCATTCCTGGGCTACCACACCGTCTCAAAGGTAACATTACTAATCTGGCAAATTTCAATTTGAAAATGGAACGTTCTATATTTGACCCTGTAACTTTCCAAAACACCATAAAACCTGTTAATGGGGGGTACTGTTCTACTCGTGAGACATCGCTGATTACAAATATGTGCATTTTTTTTTGCAGTAAAACCTAACAGTATTATGACATTTACAGCTAAAATGTGAAGCGGAACTACAAATTTTAAAAACAATTAAAATTTCTCACAGTTTTTTTAATTTTATTCATAATACATTATGTTTCATATATGAATATGTTATATGAAATTAAAGCCCTGTTTCTCCTGAACAAAATGATATATAATAAGTGTGGGTGCATATAATATGAAAGAGGGGAACTACGGGTGAACAGACATATAGCGCAAATTCCAGTTTTTGTTTACGTTTTGTTTTGATCAGAACGTGTACTATTGACTCCGTCCTGAAGGGGTTAACTCATCTTTCCAGGGAGAGTGACACCCATGATCTCCAAAGTAAACAAATCAAACCATTCTAAAATGGTTGGACTACTTACAATGTGGGGTATGGTACCAAGGCACTTCTAGGACAATACCCACTACAATGCACTGTAGTGATTTTGGTGGTTGATGTTCTTTAAATGTGGTTATTTAAAGGTGTGCAGCAATTCATAGTTTTAATTATGTGTTAAAGCACATCACTGCTTAAAAGTATTTCATTATCATTTGGCCCTGAACAAATTCCAGTATTGAAACATGTTGGCTGCAAAACATACTGCTTACTGCATGTAAGAGGCTCTCTTTAAATTTATGTTCTCCTGTGGTCACTTCTAATAGATCATCTGTGAATTAGGCAGTAGGTTGCTCAAACCATGGTGTCTCTGCTACCTCCTAATCCCTACACTTAACCTACCAACTAACTAGGTGTGATGATCAGGGCAGAGTCAGAATGTGATATTGTAAATAACCTTAAATGGACACTATAGTTACCCAGACCACTTCAGCTCAATGAAGTGGTCTGGGTGCCAGGTCCCTCAGGTTTTAACTCTTCACATGTAAACATAACAGTTTCAGAGAAACTGCTATGTTTACATTTGGGGTTAATCCAGCCTCTAGTGGCTGTCTTCCGGACAGCCACTAGAGGCGAATCTGCGACGCTGGAGGCGGATTTAGCCTCCATCGCGCAGAGCGTCCATAGAAAAGCATTGAGAAATGCTTTCCTATGGACACTTTGAATGCGTGCGTGGCACTTGCCCCGCATGCGCATTCGGCTCCAGTGACGTTGGACGGGGAGCTGACGTCGGACGGGGAGGAGAGGTCACCAGCCCGGTGCTGGATTAAGGTAAGTAACTGAAGGGGTTTTAAGGAGGGGGACCCTGAGGGTGGGGGCACCCTCAGGGCACTATAGTGTCAGGAAAACCACTTTGTTTTCCTGACACTATAGTGATCCTTTAACTCTAACCATGATTAACCTAAATCTAAAGTCTACTAAACCTCAACCCGTTTTAACTCTTTAATAAATATTAAAGATTGAAATATGACATTCACATGTTTAAAATACAGTCCAGTAGCCTCTAGCAAATTTTTGAATCCTATACTTTTGGGTGATTCTTGTGCTCAGGGGATGAAAGTGAAAGAGCATGCATACTTTATGGAAATTTAGATTTTTTAAATATAATTAGTTTAGTTTAAGATGAAATTAAAGTCTAATTAGGTCTAATTGTCAATTTCAATAGTTCAATGTATGTATTTTAATAGATAAGTGACAACAATAATATTTGACTCAGCTCTAAATAAACAAACATTCATTATAAATAAACCATTTAAAAATGAAATTTACATTTAACTTTTAATTTTCTTTTTATTGTGTAATTTAATTGAGCTGACTCTTCTATCTATATATGGTTATAAAACCAAATCAACCATTACCTCAAAGCAGTAGGTTTCTCAATAAAGAACCCCATTTACTGAACCAAGAGCGAGAAAGCCAGGAACAAGTTATTTTACAGGTCTGGGGACATAGTCTTAAAGGAGCATTGTTCACCAAAGTTACAAGATGTCCCCAGACGGTTCTTAGAGGGCCATACACACCCAATAAAAGTCCATAAGTTTTCAGGGGCACAATCTTCCAGGGGCCATAATCATGAGGAAGGAGGCTGGCAAACAGGCTTCTCCACAATCCAGGGAAGCAGGGCAATTTATCATTTAAAGGGCCAGTTACAAATAGCAATTTGTAACAGCATCTTTTGTGGAAGAATAAATTCCCACGGATTATAAGTGATAATACATCTAAGAACATTTCTACTTGTCTTTCCTACCCCATGTAGAGATATTCAACATCCATAGACTAACTTCTCCTGTTTGTGAAATTGAATCAATATTTAGTTGATATAAAGTACCTTCTATCAAGGTTATCAAGGTTACTTCAAGCCTTATGTAAAATAAAGCATGTATAATTTAATTTTTTTTTATTGAAACATACATTGGTGGATGCTATATATGTAGGGTGTATTTACATTGAAGTAAAACATTTTGTTAAAAGAGATTGCGAAAAATTCAACTTCAACCTACTAGAACAACACATCTTTTTTTCTGTTTTATTATGTTACACACATATGAACAGCAAGTTGACTTACATCAGATGTTATGAAAAATTTCACATTTGGTCAAAACTCATGTCAGTGGGATTCATTCTCAGGTACAGTGCCTTGCAAAAGTATTCACCCCCTTGACTTTTTACCTACTTTGTTACATTACAGCCTTAAGTTCAATGTTTTATTAATCTGAATTTTACATGATGGATCAGAACACAATTGTGACAAGACCAATCTCGCCACTGTGCATTGGAGGAGCCTGGTTGCCTGCCTGCTGCCTTTTGACTATGGACCGGCATTTAAATACTTTATTTTCCTATGCAGAAAGGTCTATTTATGTATTTCTGCCCGGCCATCTATTGGCCTCCCAGGAGCCATGGTTAGCTGTCAGGCGCCGTTAATTGGCCACCCAGAAGCTAGCGAGCGCCGCCAATTAACCACCCAGTAGCTGCGTTTAACCGCAGCTTTATTGACTATACCGGGTGGCTGCGGCTACGCATACTAAACACTGGATGGCAGCAGTCTGCAGTTCACACGCGGCCGGTTCATTCACAGATTTACTGAATGAACTCCTTTAACCCAGATAGCTATACCATGGAGCCTATTCTTGTAATAAAAGACTTTGGCTCCATGACAACATGGCAACATGGCAATTGAACTGTATGTGTGTGGTCTGAGCGCCTTTCAGTAATAATATGCACTCAGACCTAAGCTATCTGGGGATATGTTGCATGTCTGTATTTTATGTAATAAATGTAACCTTGTGTATTTTACTGTCTTTTTACTGCCATGTGGTTAATGGAGTTTTGCCTCTGTCCTTGGAGATAGTTGGATTACTTCCCAATTATCTCCAGGATAGAGGGGAGGGATTGTAATGTACTGTGGGAGTGTTTTAACCCTGTATGCCTGTGATTGGTCATTTTACCATTTGTGTCCCAGTCTTCCATCTGGTCCCCTAGGGGAGTGTCCATCAGATGGAATACCTGCATAAATACCGTGCAGGTAGCCCCATTAAATCAGATCACCGCTTGACCCCTAAACACGGAGCCTTGTCTCGTTTTTGGGGGGGATTTACTGTATGCTGCTTCAGACCAATTGCCAGGAGTGTAAACTGTTCGTATGTTTTTTCCTGTTCGCCTGTTTGCAGTATTCGTATGGTTTCAATTCGGGAGTTTGAAACATTCGTATGGTTCCGGTTCGGGAGTTTGAAGCATTCATGTGTTTCCAGTTCTGGAGATTGGTGTTCTGCAGTAGCTGCCTGTGAATCTGGAAGGGAAGATCTACTAAACGGCTTTTAACCCCTTTTATGCCTGGGGGTGCCGTTACAACAATAGTCTAAGTTAGTAAAGTGTAATGAGAAAAATATATTTCAGAAAATTATTTTTTAGAAATAGAAAACAGAAAATTGGCATGTGTGTATTTATTCACCCCCTTTATTATGAAGCCCACAAAAAGCTCTGGTGCAACCAATTACCTTCAGAAGTCACATAATTAGTGAAATGATGTCCACCTGTGTGCAATCTAAGTGTCACATGATCTGTCATTACATATACACACTTTTTTGAAAGGCCCCAGAGGCTGCAACAACTAAGCAAGAGGCACCACTAACCAAACACTGCCATGAAGACCAAGGAACTCTCCAAACAAGTAAGGGACAATGTTGTTGAGAAGTACAAGTAGAAAACAATTACAACTAATAATTTATTGCACATAAAAAGTTTTAACAATCAACATGGCAGACAGATTACTCCTGGACTGCTGCTTTCAGTCTTGTTAGATTGAAAACAAGCAGGCTTTTGCTTTTGCTCCTGTACTCAATAATACAAACAAAAAGCAGCGAGAATCTGTGATAAGGTGAAAAAGAACAATGAAGACTGCAAGCTAAAGGATGTTAATGGATGCACATGGGAACGGAAAATAGGCATTAGGTACATGCATCCCTACGTGAGGTAGGAAAGACAAATAGATTTTTGGGATTCGGATTACTAAAATAATGACTTTTGAGACTATAAGTAAGAATGATTCATGGTGTGATCTCAATTCAATTGTATCTTAACAGCATGCAGAGTTCATCTACTCTTCCATAGCATACACAACATTGTAATCCATATTACATGTAAAACAATAATCTGATAAAATAAATGTCCCCAGCACCCATGTAGTCATTGAGCACTACACTTTTTTTCCAATATAGTTGTATTATTATGTTTATACTTTTATTCAGTAGCTATATATGAGAAAAGCTGGACTTGATAGATGTAAGTCTCTTTTCAGTCTGCGTAACTATATAACTAGTTAAACCAAATGATACAATAGATGTATGCAAGCGTTTCTTTTTTAATATCTGTGAGGCAGCTTGGACTGCTCTGAAGACTATAAAGAAATTCCCAGGCACTCAGAGGTTTAAAGCCACAGGTGTTACCCAGTAAACACAGAGAGATGGATGCAGGTCTTCAGGAAGTAAGAAGTCTTTATTAACATACCGATCGGGCCTCAGATAAACTCCTGTTACAAAAATATCTGAGAGGGCAATCCATTGTGCACAGGACTTTTGTTAACAGCATATCCCCTCCCATACAGTATAACCCCTCCTATATTCCTCAGACCTATTAGCACACAGGATATTCAGGATCATGCAAAATATATCTATAGATGCACAATATACAACAATCCATAACTTATCCCTATGTGCCAAAGGAGGGAGAGACAAGAGTTGATAATAAAGGTATAAAAATAAAATAAAATAAATAAAGGAATCTACAGTAAATAAATTAAAACGCCTGTCAGGGTGGTTAGAAACCAGTTAGATGGAACACAGAAGGGAATGCAAAAGGAAAGCTCGAAGCAGAATTAATTAAGGCCTCCCAGGGATTGGATCTAACTGCAATAAAAAGTAAAATCAACCTTAGTGTTGAAACACTTGAGAGAGATTTAGGAATGGAAGAGGAATAAATTCCAAAGAGATCAGACTGATTACGAGTTGGGCAATGTATATAAGTGGCATAATCGTGATAGAGTGAGGAATTACCCCACCAAGAAAAGGGAAGCACCTATGAGAAAAAAGACACGGAAACCCAAACACCCTACTGGTGGGAATTCATCTAATACTGAGATGGACATCAAGTAACATCAAGTGAAGAAGGATGCGACGAGGCGGGGTTGGTCACAAGACATTACCAGCAATTTGGGACCACAAGAAACTGGGACTGAAGAGAAAGAAACTACAGTAATTAGGATATCAGCAACTATATTGACAAACGATGAACTTGCTGTTCTCTCAAAAGGTCTGACTTTTTGTCCTACTTATACTCCTACACATGTGGAGATTGATTTGGAACTAACCCGTTTCATTTGTTCCCTTAAACTCAAAACCTTTTTTGATAAAGTTCAGGTACCTACTTCTTCCTCTGTAATTCAGAGGGATGCAGACATTAAGCTAAGTGACACTAAGCTTTAAAATAAAAGCATGTTTAATCCTCCTTCAGTAGACCATGCTGTTGAGGTTTTCTCGAGTTTGGTAAGAAAGGATATTAACCATGTAATGTCATCTAATCCTGTACGTAGGCACCACCCAAGTCTCATTAATTTTTCTAAAAAAGAGAAATTAGCTATTGATAAATTAAGTAAAAATAAGGATTTAACTATTAAATCTGCTGATAAGGGTGGTGCAATAGTAATACAGAACACGGTTGATATGGTTGATGAAATCCTCAGACAACTAGGGGATCTTGAGACTTACAAGTGTTTACCAGGTGATCCTACATTGGCTTTACAATCTAAAATTGAGACACTATTGAATCAGGCTTTAAATAATCAAATTATAGATAAGGTGTTGTTTATGATTTTATTAGAGACCACACCTATTATACCAGCTTTGTATACTCTCCCTAAGATCCACAAATCATTTACTAGACCTCCAAGTAGGCCTACTGTGGTGGGGATTGGCTCCCTTCTTTCTCCTTTGGCCAAATTTTTGGATAATGTTTTGAGACCTTTTTTGATAGAAATTCAGTCACATGTAAGAGACACCACTGAAGTATTATTGAAACTTGAGGAAGTAGTAGTAACTGACACCTTGATCCTTGTCACCTTTGATGTAACTAGTTTGTTCACATCCATTGAGCATAGTGCAGGCCTTGCGGCAGCCAGATCAGCTCTGGTGATACTAGGATTTAAGGATGATTTTCTATACTTTTTGATGGAACTTCTGGAGGATGAAGGATAACTATTTTCTTTTTCAGGATCGCTTTTTCCTTAAATTGAAGGGTACTTCGATGGGCTCCAATGTGGCACCCACATACACCAGTATATTTATGTCAGGGTTAGAGGAGAAACTCATTTATCCTCACATTTTATTTCGACAATTTGCCACCAGGTGGTGGCGCTATATTGATGATATACTGGTGTTGGGGAGTGGCACATTGGAGTCCCTTGAGGGATTTTATGCTTTTTTGAATGTGTGTTCTCATAGCATCAAGTTTACAATGACATATGATTTGGTGGTGTTACCCTTTTTGGATATTTTGATTAGAAAACATGAGGGGGGACTGGTTACGGATCTTTACAGGAAAGTTATGGATAGAAATACGCTGCTTCACTTTTCCAGCTCACATCCTCCAGCTATTTTTAAAGCCCTCCCAAAGAGTCAATATACTCGGGTTAGAAGACTTGTATCCAGTTCAGATTCAGTTGAGAAGCGCCTTAATGAAATTACCGTAATATTTATTGAACGTGGTTACCCTCTGGCATTACTCTTGATCAAGTGAAAGATCACGATAGGGAACATTATTTACACCCCTGTAGACCAGAGCGGGATGAGAACAGGTTGAAATTTGTTTCTAAATTTGGAAGATACTGACTGTCACCCTAATATTGTTGAGTTTGCTCAGAAACCTATGTTTGCGTTTAAGAGAGGCACTTCACTGAAGGACAAGTTGGTTAAAACTCTTGTCCCAAAAGGTGATGGTGCAACCACTGTTAAACAAAGTAATTTCCCATGCTACAATTGTGTTTTTTGCCATTCTATGATACGCGGTAATGTTCTAAATCACCCGCGGAGTGGCAAGAAATACTTTATCAGACAACTTCTGATATGTAATTTTGATTTTGTTGCTTATGCACTAAAGTGCCCATATGATCGTTTATATGTGGGACAAACTAGCCAAACGTTTAAAATGAGGTTTTCTAAACACAAGTCTACAATATGTAGTGGACCGACTGATCTACCTCTTCCTGCACATTTTTTGGAAGCTAGACATGGTGTCTCTCAATTAAGGTTTCAGAGTTTAGAACAGATTATGGAATCACCAAGGAGGGGCGATAGGAATAAGAGATTACTATTTCGTGAGGCTTATTAGATTCTGGAGCTTGATACATTATACCCTAAAGGTTTAAATAATGATTGTGATCTGTCTATGCTTATTTAAGTAATGGTTGCTTATATTGTTTTTATTATTGTAGTCTATATGTAGCCTAACTTTTAATGTTATTTTTCATCTTTTATATCTTACAGGTTTCCTGATAGAGATTTGGTGCTGGTTCTTTTATACATCCTAATCCCCATTTTTTTTTAGCATGGCATGAAATTCTGGATTGTTATGGGACCACTCTGATTTGGGCACACTATTGCACTATAAGTATTTAACTATTTGTAATGCTATATTACACTCTATAGGTACATTATGACACTTTGTAGAATACCTTTGATACATATATTTTATTGTTTAACACTTTATACATACACATGCACATTATTAATTTTTCTTATGTATTAAGCTATACTATGACACTTTTGCACTTGCACTTTGTTATGTTAGCATATTCTGCGTATATTATGCACACACTATATTTACATAGTGGCACTTGTTCACTTTTATTATACTATAGGGGATTTATGTACACCATGATGAATTCTATACTTTTTTTTGTCATTTCCTACAGATATATATATATATATATATATATATATATAAATTGTGATTATTCTTTTATTTTTTATATATAGCTATGTAATTAATTTAAAGATGTAATCACTTGACATCTGAATGTACTCTATTTTATATCTGGTAACAGATATAAAATAGCCCCATCTGCCATAGGCCGCAGCTCGCCATCTCGGGTTTTCATTTGCGGGAAATACTCGTGTCAGGTATCGGGTTATTCGCCAGGGTGCCCTTAACGTGAGGAACGTACCCCGGCATCTGTGCAGGCATCGAGTTGGTGAGTATTTCGGGCATATCAGCGTGGGCTGTGGGAGCCCCTTCAACAGATTCTTGATGTATATTCTTTTGCCTATTTTTGTACCTTGGTGGGAGATTGACTTTTCTTCTTTGTGTATTAGCATATTCTTTTTTGTATTTTTATATTCTCCTTTTTACATTTATTTTTCATGTTTTATTTATTTTTATTTATTCTTTATCATTGTTATTCTTCATATTTATATTTTATTTATTTTTATTATTCTTTACTTATTTTTTTTTCCAACATATTTTTTATTTTTTATTTTTTATATTTTTTATTTTTTCTATATATTTTTTATTTTATTTTATCTTTTCATTTGTTTATTTTTTTATTTTTTCATTATTTATTCTCTATTATTCGTTATTGTTTTTCTAATCCTTTTATTTATTTTTTATTCTATCTTCTTACTCTACAGTCCCCTGTGATTCAGTGTTGCTTTGCATGTTTTATACATGCTTACAGTAAGCCTTATTCAGCAGATTGCCTGTGGTTGCAGGGCTTATGTTTATTTTGATCTGTAAATTGTATAGCTTGTTCGTGTGCATGTGTGCATGATCACTTGGTGCCGTTCATGTGTTTGAGCAAATGAACGGGCATTTATTTTAGACTTGTAAATCTTATAGCTTGTTCGTGCACATGTCCGGACGTTCACTTGGTGCCGTTCGTGTGTTTGAGCATACAAACTATTATTTGGTTGGCACTTATGTTCCAGAAGCCCTTCTGCCTTCCATCTAACTGGAAATTATTTCTAAGCGCCCTGACAGGCGTTTTAATTTATTCACTGTAGATTCCTTTATTTATTTTATTTTTATACCTTTATTATCAGCTCTTGTCTCTTCCTTATCTTGGGGTAAGTTATGGATTGTTGTATATAGTGTATCTATAGATATATTTTGCATGATCTGTATATTTTGTGTTCATGATTCATTTTAATGACTTTCCCTTAAGTGAATTATTATTTGACCTTTTCCTTGGCATTAATTGCTATGTATACCCTTATGTTTGTTCTGTGGTGTTAGCTTGAAAAAGACCTCTTAGAAGGTCGAAATGTTGCTTCCTCTTTTTGTTTCATTAAATCTGCATGTGGCTTTAAACCTCTGAGTGCCTGGGAATTTATTTTGTTGCCTTAATGTGTTGGGATTGCTGGTCCTGTTCCGGAGCACCGGTGGCTGCTGGGTTTGAGTGCGGTTCCAATAATCATCTTTGCTCTCAAGACTCTGCTCTTTTATCTGGTATCTGAAGTGTTTTGAATCAGGAAGTCTCTCGGTAACACAGCATAGCCGGCGCCAAGATAGAGACTAATCAAGACAGCACTTACCACAAGGAGGAGAAAGGCAAAGAGGGAAAGGCAAAGGGCAAAGAGGGACAAAGCGGTTTTTATCTGCACCACAGTTTCCAGCTTGCATATTTGCATGAGAAGTCATCAAAGTTTAGAGCAGACTTGATTGCTCTACCCTTGTGAGTGTTTTGGTTTATGTTTTCTATATATTCATATTTTAAACATACTACCCTGTGATTGTGCATTTTCCCCTCTCTCCTTTTTTTGAGATATATATTGGAATGCTGACAGAAGCCTAAGGGTACATTTCAAAGTGGGAAAGTTAAGTATTGTTTTTTTTTTTTTTTTTTTAATTCTTTATTTTTGCAGTGCGTATATTAGTTACAGGCATACATATGGTACCCCAACGGCATTCCATATGCAGGTTTCATGACATTAGTTACAGTGGGGGGTAGATAAACAATGCACTTTTTTTTGGTTTAATACATTACACATTAATATAGCAAGCTAATAGGTGTCACTTTATGGCATAACATGTGAGGTCATACTTGCGAGTAGGTTAGTGTGACGAAACCAATCTCGCCACATTGTATTGGAGGAGCCTGGTTGCCCGCCTGCTGCCTTTGGATTATGGACCGGCAGCTAAAGGGTTAATTTTACTGTGCAGAAGGATTTATTTCTCCCTTTCTGCACAGCAGTTCGGTAGATTTCATCTACCGAACAAACAGCCGTTCACCAACCTCCCCAGAGCCGTGGGAAGCCGGCCGGCGTTGTTAATTGGCCACCCAGAAGCTGGAGTGTGCCTCCTATTTACCTCCCTGAAGCTGTGGTTAACCGCAGCTTAATTGCTTGTTACTGGGTGGCCGCTGTTACACTTTGTGGCCGCTAGGTGGCGGTGTTCTGGAGCTCCCCGGGCAGCCAGCGCTTTTCTGCCCGGCTTTCATGCACCAAAATCGGACACTTTTACGTGCAGGCACCGCTGAACCTCCAGCCCCTGGTTCTAATTCGTATGGATTTGGTGAATGCAGGGAAATTCGGTAGTTTGTTTTATGTGAACTGTAGTAACCCAGATAGCCTGCCATGGAGCCTGTTTGTGGAATTAAAGACTTTGGCTCCATGGCAATTAAAATGTATTCGTGTGGTCTGGGTGCCATTCACCTAATAATGTGCACCCAGACCTGAGCTATCTAGGGATGTAACATGTCTATGTTTTGTGTATAAAATGTGTCTGTATGTATTTTAAAGTGATAGTCTGTTTCTGTGTCACCATGTGCATAATGGAGTCTGGCCTTTGTCCTGGGAGATAATTGAATTACTTCATTAATTATCTCCAGGGCAGAGAGGAGGAAACCAAGATGCATGGTGGGAAAGTATTGTGGCTGTGTGTATGAAAATGATACATGTCTGTCTGCTGTTTCAGTCTTCCATCTGGTCCCCTAGGGGAGTGTCCACCAGGTGGGAGACCTGCATAATTACAGGGGCCGGTAGCCCTGAATAAACAGACCACTGCTTGGGGGGGCGTGGTCTAACCCGCAACGAGAACGGTCGCATGTAGCCGGAGCTCCGCTCTCACAGACCCGAAATAAGCGTCTTTTAACAGCGAAATACAGGGTAAGAAGCCACCGGAGACCCTAAGAATGTCGCAAACAAAATGCAAACCCAAAAACCCGGACAAAGGGGACAAAAACACGTTCTTTGGAACGAGGCCGCAAACTCACAAACCGGCCGCAATGCGAGGAAACGAGCAAGATGGCGGCGACGGAGACGACACGCTGCCTCTGCAGCAAGATCCTACAGATAATTTGCCGATCACACAAGGAGTATTACAGAAATGCCTAGATTCAATGTCGGACAAAATCCTGACCAACATAAATAACACCTTGGCCGACATGAAAAAGGACATACAAGATCTGAGTGACCGCACAGCGAGGATGGAAAATAGAATGGGAGAATATGCGGAAGCCCATAATGACATGGCGGAACATGTACAAACCCTCGAGCACCAACAAGAACAGCTACAACTGAAAATAATGGATCTGGAAGACAGGTCAAGACGCCAAAACATAAGATTTAGAAACATTTCTGAAGAGGTGAAACAACCGGACTTACAGGAATTCTTGACAGGATTGTTTAAGTCGCTGGCTCCAGACATACCCGTCGATATGCTGCTCATCGATAGAGTACACAGAGTAGCCAAGCCGAAGTTTTTACCAGCGGAGGCCTCACGGGATGTGCTAGCCAAACTCCATTACAACCACGTAAAATACATCATCATGCAAGCATCAAGGACGAAGGACGACCTCCCAGACAAATACAGAACCATCCAGCTTTTTTCAGACTTATCTGCCCTTACTCTCCAGAAACGCAGAGAATTCCGAGGAATTACAGAGGCCTTGAGATCCCAGAGGCTCCCTTACCGATGGGGCCACCCAGTCCGTCTAACCATCCACAGAAACGGGACTCTAACCACCATATTGTCACCAGAGGAAGGCAAGCGAATCCTGAAAACATGGGGAATCAGTGTGCGACCGAGCACAGAGGACTCACGGCCCCCACGGGAAACACAAGCGGACTGGAAGAAATCCCGCAAATGAACGATCTCCCCACAACCAGAATAAACATCTAATGGTTTGCATATAATTTAATAGCCAATTTAATATAATAGTGTTGTTATATACGTTACCTTATGTTTAAATAGCAGTAAATTTACAATGTGTTCAGGAGACCTAAAGGATGAGGTCCAGGGTCAAAGTAAAGTAAACTGTTGTGTTTAAAGCTAAATAGCAATCTAGATACCAAAAGTTATGCATTTAAATGTTATGTATTCAGAAACAGTGAGACAAATGTCATAATGAGTTTATTCTACACACGTAGGAAAACCTATTGAGAATGTACACACAGCAACCCATAAACAGCAAAACGGGTAGCGTCTCCCACTCAATCCCCCTCCTCCAACACTCACCAAGCTGATCCATAGCATACTAGTTGGGAGCATGACACGAATCTAGCCAGAGAGGGGAAAGGGTGGCAGCAGACATAAGTACGGATCAATGCACTAACCCCATAGAACTAAGGGCTTAGACCATTACTCCGATGAGCTAAATCCCTATGCATTCAACTTGAATATCAACCCTGCCAGCTAAGAACGAGGGTCGAGCATTATTGTTACCACACCGTTAATAAACCCCACATCACGCTCCCACTTAGTGCTAACCTTTAGCACTCAAGCCCGCTTTTGGGCACTAATAGTCAAGACTACTAATTTGTTTCTTCCTCCCATTCCCCATCACCTATCCCCACCCCAGTTATACGGTAAACCCCATCCTGATTCAGTGAGTTCAGAACTACAAGATACAGTAAGGTCTAGATTTATACTAGACACACACTACATAAGTACCGTAGGCCAAGACACTGAACAGAGCGTTATACCAGATAAAACCACTACAACTACCACATACGCCATCGCGCGCTTCCTACCACAGACAAACAATTGGGATACAGGCGGGAACATAACATTAAATAATGAAAATATACTCTCACAATGTGAAAGGGCTGAATACCCCTTACAAAAGGTACTGCTTAAACCGCGACCTAAAACAAGAACAGGCTGACATTGCATGCCTGCAAGAAACTCATTTCAAAACTGCGCCAGCTTTTAGACCAGACCTATACCCTCACCAATACCACTCAGTCACGGGACAAAAAACCAAAGGAGTGTCAATCCTCATCAAAAACACAGTAGCATTCACACACCATGACTCACACATAGATCCCGCAGGAAGGTATATCCTGCTGCTTTGTACGATTAACAACGTAGAGTACACAATAGTATCGATATATGCTCCAAACACTGACCAACGAAATTTCCTCCACAAACTACTGGCGAAAATAACGAAAATCCAGAGAGGCATGCTAATCCTTTGTGGAGACTTCAATCACATCACAGATCCCTCCTGGGACACCACCGCACGCCCGAACTCTAAACAAAAAGCAAAAACCCAATCCAATTGTACAACTTACAAAAAGCTGCTAGATGATTATCAACTATATGACGTATGGCGGGTGCTACACCCGAACCAAAAAGATTACACGTTCTACTCTGCACCACATAAGACATACACAAGAATAGACAGGTTCCACATCCATAGGCAGCACTTAGACCAATTGACAGATAGCAATATACAGGTGATCAGTTGGTCGGATCATGCAGCAGTGACAATGACCATCAAAGATCAATACGAATACAAACATAAAAGCCCATGGAGACTTAACGAGTCGCTACTAACAGATGAAACATTTACGAATTCACTAGAAAAAGAAATTACACACTACTTCACCACCAACCAATCTCCACATATGCCAATGAGCACAATTTGGCAAGCACACAAGGCGGTAATTAGAGGACTATTACTGCGAAGAGCTGCGCAGATGAAACATAGCACACAGGCGAAATGGGTAAGCTGGCACAGACAATTACAAGAAGCACTCGTGCTACATAAAACCGAACCAACTGCCAAAATACAAGCAACCATAAGAGACCTACAAGACAAACTCAAAGAACATACTCTTCAACGAGTGCACTACAACCTAAGAAGACTCAACATGCACCAATACACTCAAGGAAACAAAGCCGGCAAACTCTTGGCGTCTCGACTCAAACAAAGAGAAGCAAAGAACAAAATCGAATACCTCATCGACCAATCCAACAAGAAAGTAGTCTCACCGGTAGATATCAGCAAAACCTTTGCCACATACTACCAGGCCCTATACAACCTGAAACAAGCAGAAGACACAGTAGAACCAAAGAAGGAGGATATTCGAAGGTACCTAGAAGACCTCCAACTGCCATCCCTAACGGATACACAAAGAACAGATTTAGTAGCACCTATCACAGTAGAAGAAGTAGAGAATACGATCAAACTATTACCAAAAAACAAAGCTCCAGGACCGGATGGTTTCTCTAATTCATACTATCAAACCTTCCGTAAATCTCTGGCACCACACCTAGCTCAATTGTTCAACCAGGCCACGCAATTAGGCACTTTACCCCAAGAACTACTAACAGCACATATCATCACACTCCCTAAGCCGGGCAAGTCCCCAACACAATGCTCTAACTTTCGCCCAATATCGCTACTAAATACTGATGCCAAACTATTCGCCAAAATTCATGCACAAAGACTAAGCAAGATACTCCCATCACTAATCCACAATGACCAGGTGGGATTTGTGGCAGGAAGGCAAGGATCGGACAACACACGTAAAGTACTGAACCTCGTACACAGCATACGTAGAATGGGTAAAGAAAGTCTCCTGGTATCATTAGATGCAGAGAAGGCCTTCGACCGCCTCAGTTGGCCATTCCTTCAAGAGGTTCTCAACAAGTTCAACTTTCCTGAACAATTCCTAGGAACAATTAGCGCACTCTATAATCATCCCACAGCTAAGGTTGTCACTGCGGGTTTCTGCTCGGAGGCCTTCGAAATAACAAATGGGACCAGACAAGGCTGCCCACTATCGCCGCTATTATACGTACTAGCACTGGAACCGCTAGCAAGCAAGATTCGCAGTGAAACCTCGATCAAAGGTGTCAGATTGGGAGATGACGAATACAAGTTGAGCCTCTTCGCGGATGATGTTTTTCTCACACTAACAGAACCGCACATATCAATGCCTAACCTAATGAAACAGATCGAACAATATGGGAAACACTCATACTATAAGCTCAATGTGAACAAAACACAAGCTTTGGGGATAAACATCCCCACGCAAAAACTAGAAAGATTACAAGAAAGCTTCCCATTAGATTGGCGCTCAGACTACCTGACATTCCTAGGCCTAAAGATCACAAAAAACCCAACCAACTTGTTCAAAGCCAATTATAGACAAATTTTCGCCTCTATTAAAACGACCCTACAAGACTGGGAGGGGAAATTTATATCATGGATAGGCCGTATAGCAGCCATAAAAATGTCATTATTACCCAAACTACAATATTTGTTCAGAACCCTACAAATACCATTACCAAAGAGTTTCCTCATAGAAATCCAAAACATATTCCTAAAATTCGCCTGGCAAAACAAGAAAACAAGAGTAGCTACCAAGATACTACAGAAACCCATCAAAGAAGGCGGGCTAGGCTTCCCAGACGTTCAAGCATATCACCAGGCAGCACTACTCAACACTATTGCACAAACAATGTCAAAAGCCAACACCCCCCAGTGGTCACACATAGAGACACATTGGGCGAAACCCGCAGAGATAAGAACCATTCTATGGACCCCACCGAAGTGGAGACCGCAAACGTACCAATTGCTGCCCACGACACAATTACTACTTGAAACCTGGGATTTACTCAAACACGACATGACAAATTACCAAACAATCCCGCTATCCACTAGCATAGAAGCACTTACGAAAATCATCCCTACATTAGACAAACAGCCGTGGCTGGCACAGGGAGTGAAACACGTAGTACAACTATTCGAAGCAGGGAAGTTGCTACCGTTTCCCGAGTTGAAATCTAAATATAACCTTCCAAGCCGGCTTTTGTTTCCATACCTACAAATTAAATCTTGCATGGCAAGCATAAAACCAACCGACAACAAGACAGAAGCATCGTCCATGCTGTCACACTTCGAGAAATTATGCCTAGACAGGATACCCAACAAGAAGACGATCTCGGCATGCTACAGTCAACTACTCTCCAACAAAACTGAAGGCAAAATAAGCTTCAAGCAAGCATGGCAAAATGAACTTAATTGCACTATAGAAGAAGATCAATGGAAAAAAGCATATGCATCACACAAAGGGGTCACATCATGCACGAACCACCTAGAACTGCAAAGGAAATTGCTTTACCGCTGGTATCTAGTCCCAGACAAAATACACAGAATATGGCCTAAAACATCCACAAATTTATGCTGGAGATGTAATACACAAGTTGGAACAATGCTCCACATCTGGTGGTCATGTCCGCTATTGCAACCCTTCTGGAAGAAGGTCCAGGAACTCATAGCACAAGCCTCGCAAATAGACACAATACCTGACGCAACCACCTGCATCCTGTTCATACAGCCAGAACAAATGAACAAGGTACAATGGGCAACTACGTACCACATACTCATTTCGGCGGCGACAGTGTTAACCAGACTATGGAAAGAAACAACCCCACCCCGGATAGAACATCTAATAGACCAAGTAAACACCAACTGGAAATACGAATCTATGCATGGGCGCCAATATGGTGAAAAGAAAATCTTAACCAAGGCCAGTCTCATGTGGAAAGAATACTGGACGAAGCAAAGCAATAGTGGACCTCATCAAGACAGGGAAACTAACGAAACATAGTAGAAGGGGCACACATACATAACCCAAGAACTATATGTCACCAGGCACATCAAAGGAGGCCATAAGGGGTAACAAGACCCGTCAACCCCTAGCACCCCAACCAGCATAATCTCCCCCTCACCTTAACTATTCACAACAAAACAGACACGTGGAACCCCGATACAAGAAGCCACCACTATGCACCCATCACTAGATAACCAGTAAGAGGCCCTGGTCATTAGCAAGCACAACATTTATATGCAGCATGTACAGTATAGTTAAATAGAATAAGATTTGACCTGTGTACTATGTACCTATGCCAAACAAGTGACTATAATATGTTTAATAAGTATGTATTATTTGTAATGGAACTGGTATGTCGTATCGAAACATTACTGATCTTGCTGATGATATACCCCCCCCTCCCCTCCCTTTTTCTTCTTTCTGTATCCACCCCTGTTTTACTCATGCAAATAAAAATTGTCAAATTGAAAAAAAAACAGACCACTGCTTGACCTTCAACACGGAGCCTTGTCTCGTTCTTGGGGGGATTCACTGTATGCTGCTGGAAGATTGATTGCTAGGAGTGTAAGCTGATGTCTGCTTTTCCTGTTCGTCTGCTAGCAGCTATTCGTGAGGTTCCAGTTTGGAGTGCTATCTTATTCCCTGGTATGCAGTTCGGGAGTTTGATGTATTCACTTATATCCAAATTCGTGAGTTTTGGTGCTTTTACAGTAGCTGTGCCTTTTTGTGAAAAGGGGATTATTGCCTAAACTGATTTTTCCCCTTTTATGCTGAAACGGTCCGTAACAATTGGTGGCAAGCGGCGGGATCGTTCCTACAGCCAGAAGGACAGCTACAGGAGACACCATTGCTCTGGATTTTACAATTTGAGGGCAACGCATGTCTCAGTACAGCGACCCTGACAGCACCAGCATGGAACCAGCAGTGGAGTTCGATGAGGGTGACATGGATGACCGAGATGCAGTACGCAAAGGCATCTGGTACCAGGCACTGGGTATGGTGGAATACCAGCAGGACGGGAGATTCCCCAAGGAAGAGCAGCGGTTGCAGAAGCGAGTAGCCCTGCAGATGCCCTTCCTGGGAGAGCAGCCCCTGGAGGAATGGGTGAGAGAATTGGAACACCTAGTATGGCAGGAGATGTGGCTGGAGGATGCCTACCAGGCGCTTTGGTGGTATGTTGCACAGTACCTGCCCTGGACAGCTGAGCATGACAAGCCAGAGGGAGAGGAGTTTGATGGTCCTGGCTTGTTATGGGGGTCTTTTTCAGAGCTTGAATTTGGGAGCCCTACACAAGACCGGTTCAGTGATCTCTTGTGGTGGAGGGAGAGCAGGTATGACTGGGACGACACTCATGAAATTGAGCAAGACCTGGTCCACCTGGTGACCCGGGAGATGGAGCTAGAACAGGGCTACCAACAGCTGTTCCAATATTATGAGAAAGCTCAGCAGGAGAGCAACAGGACAGACCCAGAGCCAGACCCATTCAGAGGGGACGAGATGGTACAGTTTCACTGGGAAGAACCCCAAGTGGCCAGTGGAGATGGGACCGAGGTCTCTCCACCGGTCCTGCAGGGAATTGGGAGCCCAGTCTCCATTCCCCAGCGGCAGTGTGAAATGCAGGGAGAGGAGAGCAGTGTCCTCCCTCCCCAGCGGCAGGATGAGTTACAGGGGGCAGAGGTAGTTGTTCCTGCCCCCCAGCAGCAGAGTGATATGCCAGGAAGGCAGTGTGAAGTGCAGGGAGAGGAGAGCAGCGTCTTCCCTCCCCAGTGGCAGGCTGAGTTACAGGGGGCAGAGGTAGTTGTTCCTGCCCCCCAGCAGCAGAGTGATATGCCAGGAAGGCAGTGTGAAGTGCAGGGAGAGGAGAGCATTGTCCTCCCTCCCCAGCGGCAGGCTGAGTTACAGGAGGTAGAGGTAGTTGTTTCTGCCCCCCAGCAGCGGAGTGGTATGCCAAGAAGGCAGTGTGAAGTACCGGGAGAGGAGAGCAGTGTCCTCCCTCCCCAACGGCAGTGTGAATTTTTGGGAATTGGGAGCCCAGTCTCCATTCCCCAGCGGCAGTGTGAGGTGCTGGGAATTGGGAGCCGAGTCTCCACTCCCCAGCGGGAGATACAGCAGGGAATTGGGAGCCCAGTCTCCAGTCCCCAGCAGCAGAGTATCCAGCAAGGAATAGAGATCCCAGTCTCCTTTCCCCAGCAGCAGGACTCTGTATTGGGAGGAGAGACAGTCGGTCTCCCTCCGCAAAGACTAGAAGTATGTCTGGGAGAGGAGCTTGTTACCCCCTCTCCCCAGCGGCAGTTTAATGTACCAGGGGGAGACTGTAAGCCCCCCACCGGTGCAGATGGGACCGTGGTCTCTGCACTTGCCACACAGGGGGTAGGGATGGTCGGTCCTACCCCCCCATGACAGAGCTGTGTATCCAAGGGGGAGACAACCGGTCTCCCCATTCCGCAGCAGAGCTATGCAACCAAGGGGGAACTCCGGTGGTAGTGCTGGCACCAGGACAGAGTACCGCTAGTCTCTGCCCACTCAGCAACCCACCAAGGCAGCCTACCAGTCCCCTACACAGCCGTGGTGAGGCACCTGGACATGGACAAACTTCTCCTCTACCCAGGTGTAGTAACCATTTATTGTGGGTGGGCTGTACTGTTTTTTCTGCTTTGTGGGTGGGCTGCTGGACTAACAAGGGCACTGACCGGCAGGAGGTCAGGTACCCTGTTAGTCTTTTTGGAAAGGGGGAGAGATATGACAAAACCAATCTCGCCACATTGTATTGAAGGAGTCTGGTTGCCCGCCTGCTGCCTTTGGATTATGGACCGGCAGCTAAAGAGTTAATTTTACTGTGCAGAAGGATTTATTTCTCCCCTTCTGCACAGCAGTTCGGTAGATTTCATATACCGAACAAACAGCCGTTCACCAACCTCCCCAGAGCCGTGGGAAGCCGGCCGGCGTTGTTAATTGGCCACCCAGAAGCTGGAGTGTGCCTCCTATTTACCTCCCTGAAGCTGCGGTTAACCGCAGCTTAATGGCTTGTTACTGGGTGGCCGCTGTTACACTTTGCGGCCGCTAGGTGGCGGTGTTCTGGAGCTCCCCGGATGCTCCTCACATGTAACATGTAACAAATGACTAATTTGTCCCTTTTCCTAACTGAGGCCCCTTTCCTTAATTTTCATCTGTAAATACTGAACAAAAATATTCATCGAGGCAGTCAGCTAGACCTTTATCCTCTTCTACATGCCTTCCTTCTTTTGTTTTTAATCTAACTAATCCTTGTTTTACTTTCCTTTTCTCATTTATGTACCTATAAAAATGTTTTGTCCCCTTTTTTTTTTACTGACTGTGCTATTTTCTCTTCTGTGTGTGATTTGGAAGCTCTTATAATTAGCTTAGCCTCTTTCTGCATAATTGTATAGATCATTCTGTCTTCCTCAATCTGGGTTTTTTGTATAATTACTAAATGCTAACTTTTTTGTTTTTTACTATTTTGGCCACATCTGCAGAGTACCACAGTGGTTTCTTGATTTTTTTGCTTTTACTGACAAGCCTAATGCAATTTTCTGTTGCCTTCAGTAGTGCAACTTTTAAAAATTCCCATTTCTCTTGGACTCCATTTAAATTGCTCAAGTCTGATAATGACTCCTTTACACATATTCTAATTTTAGAAAAGTCTGTTTTTCTAAAGCCTAAAACTTTTGTTTTTGTGTGGTGTGACTCAGTCACTGTTCTTATATTAAACCATACTGACTGATGATCTACAGCCTAGATCTAGATATATCTAGAAAGATACATTTATACAGTGTTAAAATGAATAGATAGAACAGTGATTGTAAAGCAATATTTTCCCCAAAATAAAAATGTTTCTAAAATATAGGTATCCCCTGTCACAAATTTCTGCAGTCTTAAAAAGGTGCAGATATATGCTGTATGTAATTTATAAGGCAGCAGTTACTGCCCTCTGACATCCAAATATATCAGATTCCCCTCTCTACATTGGCTCTCTATCATTCATGCTAATTCTATTTATGAATTCCTTCATTTTGTCCTAGTTTCTACTAGTTTTATTTCATATTATTCTTATTCTTATTATCTATATAGCGCCAACATATTCCACAGTGCTTTACAATCACAGAATGGGGATAATTGATAGCAAGTTGTTAACAACAAATATGAACAGAGACGAAGAAGGGGTATAGACAAACAAGAAGATGGGAGAAGGTACTAGTGGATGTCAAAATATCTAATCCATAGCTATTCAAAGTGTTGTGTGGAACAAGACATTTAGATGGATGAAGAGCTGGGCTGCTGAGACGAAGAAACAGAAGAGGGCTATTGTAATAAGATTAGTGTCACCCAGGAAGATGATAAAATGTCCTAAAGAGATGTGTTTTCAATGACTTCTTAAAGAACCAAATGGCTAGTGAGGAGTCTGATGGCACAGGGTATAATGTTTGCTGCACCACATCAGTACTCATATCTCTTAACAACAACTTGTTTCCAACATTTCCAACTGTTCACTTCTCAGTCTCGGTATCAGTCTCAAAAGTAAATTGGTATAACTCTGCCACAATATCCATTTCCTTTCCTTATCATTCCCAGGAATCAAGTCCTGCAGGAATGCGTGTGAATGGCGTTCCTGCACTTTTTTACAGCAGGAACATTGTTCCCGCTGTTCCTGCAGGCACTCAGGGGGTGGAAAAAAATGCCCCCCCCCGAACGCCCCTGTGTTCCCCCTGTCATGGGGGGGCCAAGAGGTGGCCTTATGGCCACCTGATGGACCCCCATGCGTGCGCCTGACTCCCGGTCGGACGCGGCGAGGTCAGAGCGGGCCGCGACAGTCCGCACGGTGAGAGGGAGCAGAAAGAACACAGCTCCCTCGCCGCGTCTGACCGGGAGACAGACGCCTGCCCCACTGGACCCCAGGGACAGGTGCACGCCAGCTCTCCAGGTAGGGAGGCTGGGTGGACATTTCTTTATTTAAAAAATAATAATTTGTGAGTGTGTCTGTGAGTATGTGTGTGTAAGTGAGTGTGTGTGTCTGAGTATGTGTCTTTGGTTCTGTGAGTGTATGTGTGTGTGTGTGTGTGTATGTGTGTATGTGAGTGTGTGAGTGTCTGTAAATGTGTGTCAGTGTGTGAGTGTGTGTGTCTGTGTCTGTGAGTGTGTGTCTGAGTATGTGTGTGTCTGAGTATGTGTGTGTGAATTTATGTTGAGTGCGGTATCATTTCTTTGTATTTGTATATTAACAGAGCAGGAGATAAGAAATTCTAAATGAAACAGATGCAATAAAGGATATCTAAACATTAGATCTCTTTACAGGAAGTGTTTAGGAAGGTTATGCAAGTTACATGAAGGGAGGTGTGACTATGGCTGTATAAAGTGATTTAAGAATTGAGAAGTGAGAAAGCAGGGGCATGTTTCATACACCAAAACTGCTTCATTAAGCCAGGTTGTTTTGGTTCCTATAGTGTCCCTTTAAATTTGTTTTACTCTGGTATTCCTGCAAGTTTTAAGTTATGACAATTATGTTAAATAAACCATTTATTAGAAAAATAAAAGCCACATGTAATACAAATACCTTAATGAGGCGGAGTTATAGAGAATATTCCACAAATTAGTTTTGTTACTTAGGTGGATTGTAGACACATTGCATCAATGTCATGTTATAGCAACAATGCTATTTTTGTTGCAATGAGCATTAGACTACAGAGTTCAACACAAATAGATAGAAAATGCCCATACATTCATTAATAGATATCAGATTAGAACACCCAGAAAAAAACAATATTTTATATCAACTTCCTACATTTAAATAATTCTTAAATGAGTTATTTAATTGTTAAAGGGATTCTCCAGTGCCAGGAAAACATATTAGTTTTTTGTTCTTTTAATTATGAGCAAATGAAAATCTGAGGATGTACTCCTTCTGTATATAAGTGCTAAGATACTTATACCATATGTTAAAAATATTTAATCAGTGTTGCTTGTTTCTCTCATTCCCTAATGTCTGTATCATACCATGTATCCCACAGTGAAACAGACAGTATTTTAAATTCAAAACCAGTTTCTGAAATATATATCTGTCATGGAAAAAGTTAAATTAATGAAACGGTAATGCCTGACTGAGTGAAGATTTGTAAACATGAATTACAAACAAACTGTGATCATTCATGTATTTTCAATTTCACTCTGTTAGTTGAATTTTTTTTTTTTATAATGCTGATTGAACTAGTCATAAATTATGACGCTTACAGGGAAGTTTATGACAGTTATTTTATGAGTCAAGCAGTTATCCAGCCAGGTGCTCTTTTCCAGCCAAATGAACTTTATGATGTTTTCAGTAGACAGCAATTAAAACTTAGCAAACCAATAAAAACAAAAAAAAAATAAAAAGTGAGAACTACAGATAATTTTACATTGCTAGTGATATAAATGTGTATTTGGAGTTGGTCTAATTTTCTACTCATGATCAAACTATATTTTGTTGATTTAAAGAGTCGACAATGCCTTAATGTGCAGATGAGCAATCAAAAAAAGCTAATAAATGACAAACACGAAACCTTATTGAACTAAAGGTGCTACTGTATGTACAAAAGGTGAAACTAAAAAATGCAATAGATAACCGGAAATGAGAGCATTATTTAGGAATTCACTCTATGAACAGTGGTGTGGTGGGATTGTGGCTAGTTGACTTTTTCTAAACTATGTAAGTCAGTTGTCATTTGTAGAAATCACGGTACCATACAATAACGTAAGAAATCTTTTGCCATAATTAGAGGCTTACAAAGGCATGGTTTTAGTCCATCAGATGTTATAATATGAAATTAAGATTGTATGATTTCCTCTAGACCTTTGCACAATGGGATTTTTTGGTTCAACAGAATAATTATTCCCCAAATTAACATTTTGTTTGGCACCTCCAATGTTGGTTCATGTGACATTCATTAAAATCTATTCAGGGAAACATTCAGATAAGCCAAATGGATGCAAAATGGCCAATCTATGTCCTTAAAAATATAATATATATATATATATATATATATATATAATAAATACACAAGATCCAGCGCACTCTCCGATCTACTAAACAGCAACTTCAATGTTGACAGATTTTATTAGTTTGTAAAAGTTTTTTTTTTTTTTTTGTTTCCTATATTATACAATAAATACACAAGATCCAGCGCACTCTCCGATCTACTAAACAGCAACTGTATTTGTGTATTTATTGTATAATAAGGCCCCCAGCAGCACCTCATTTAAGCATGTTCAGGTGAGTGCAACCATCCCCCATGTTTCCTATATATATTTGGGAGTCTAGCCAACTCCTTGGTTCTGCACCCCTCCCTGTTACAGGTGCCTCATCTCAGGTCCCTATTTAGCCTTGTACTGCAGAGAGCCTCAGATGGAATTTTTTCCCAAGTAAGTGGTTAATCTCATAAGAGCAGACATTAGACTGTGAGAGTAGGACCTGCCAAAGATGGGGTACATTGACGTTGTGGCAGGCTTATGCAATGTATGATCATATAATGTAACTAAATCCCCATTTTTTTGCCTAGATTAGGTGTTTTTAAAAAAACTTTTACAAACTAATAAAATCTGTCAACATTGAAGTTGCTGTTTAGTAGATCGGAGAGTGTGCTGGATCTTGTGTATTTATTGTATAATATGGCCCCCAGCAGCACCTCATTTAAGCATGTTTAGGTGAGTGCAACCATCCCCCCATGTTTCCTATATATATATATATATATATATGTATATGTATATATGTATATGTATATGTATATATGTATATGTATATGTATATATATGTATATGTATATTGCAGTGCACTGATAGGCGCAATATTCCTTGGTTCACACATCAAGTGAAAAAAATAAACCATGGAAATAGGGAAAAGGAGGAGGAGAAGTAAAAAAAAAAAATATATATATATATATATATATATATATATATACATTATATATATTTACTAAAGGAACATTAGTTTCATGAATACAAACATGTATTCTTGACAGTATAGTTGCCCCCTCCCATTAGAGGAGTAAGAGGTAAGATTACTCACCTTTATTCCAGCACTGCGCCGGTCATTGTACAGCTGACTCCACCCCCAATCTACCTCCTTGGCTGAGATGATTAAACTTTACAATCTTAGCCATTTACAATGCTTTCCCATAGGAATGAATGGATCTCTATGAGGAATGTTCAGCACCTCCATGCAGAGGATGGAGATGTTGAATGTCAGTGCTAAACATGTGCAGCACTGAATCTGGAAATACCTCTAGTGGCCATCTGAGTGACTGCAACTATTGGTGTTACTAGACAGTAGTGTAAACACTGTATTTTCTCTGAAAAGACAGTATTCACATGAAAAAGCCTTTAGGGGCAGGGAATGGACACTAGAACAACTACATTAAGCCGTAGTTGTTCTGGTGACTATAGTGTCCCTTTAACCCCTTCCCGACCGCGGACGTATCAGGTACGTCTGGCAGAAAACAGTCCATAATGACCTTGGACGTACCTGGTACGTCTGCACCTATTTTGAGCTCTGGAAGCTCTGATAGTATAGCAGTGATGTACTGCATGTGATGAGTGCCTTGAGGGGTCCTGGCACTCCGTGCATATAAAATAATATATATAAAAAAATAAATATAAAATAAAGAAAATGATCAATATTAACTCCCCCCCCCCTTTTTTTTTCGAAAGGCAGTGAATCATGGGGCTTCTGGGGGCGTCCCTAGCATGCCGCATCATAAGGGGCAGGCTGGAGTCATACAATCACAGCTTGCCCCATTAGCAATTTCATCCCAAGTGTGTTCCCCATTTCTCTGATTAGTGTGGATCTGCCTCCCTCTCTTCACTTGTGTTTTAGTGTGAGAGAGAGAGAGAGAGAGAGATCTGTGGTTTAGCTAGAGAGATTTAGGTATTTATAGGTAGGGATTTGTAAAATCTTGAGACCCAAAGGCTCTTTTCAGAGCCATTAACCCCTGTCTTGCCAGTGATCACTATAATCACTGGCTCTTGCACAGCAGAACTTTTCTGCTGTTTGTGCCTTTTTTTTAGGGGTTCATTTTTTTGTGATCTTTTTTGAGACCCAAAAGCTCTTTTCAGAACGATTAACCCCTGCCCTGCCAGTGATCACTATACAGATCACAGGCTCTTGCACAGCATCACTTATTTTGCTGTCTGTTCATTTTTTCAGGGGTTATTTTTTTTTTTTTTTTTGTGACAGGTCACTAAGTAAAGCAATTGTGATCATGGCACACGGGTCACGGAAGACAACCCGCGCTGAGCAGTCATATGCCACCCTTGCGCTACAGTCTGACGCGTCTATGTCAGACTCTGACCCTGATTTTGACCCTGCCAGGTGCTCAGATACATCATCACTCGATACAGTGTCTACTGCTAGTGATGTATCTGGTGATGTTGTATCTGTGCCTGCTAGTCCCCCTGCCAGAAGGAGACGTGCTGCTCCAGCTGGCAGAACTGCTGAGGAGTGGGTAGTGCCTCATAACCAGAGGCCAGACATCCCATCCTTTACTGCAAATCCTGGCATTAATTTGGATGTCACAGGATTTAGCCCTCAGCAGTTTATGGAGGTGTTTCTGGGCGATGATGTATTGGGGAACATTGTCGCCCAAACTAATTTATATGCCCATCAATTCCGAGCTAAAAAACCGGACTCTTTTTTGGCAAAGCAGCAATGGGCCCCCATCGATGTGCCAGAATTTAAAAGATTCTGGGCATTGACTATGCTGATGGGCATCATAAAGAAGCCCTCCATCCGCTCCTACTGGAGCAGTAGCCCCATCTGCTCTACCCCCATTTACTCCCAATGTATGTCGAGGAAGAGGTATGAAATGATTCTGCATTTCATGCACTTCAGCGACAACAGCCTGTGTCCCCCTAGGGAGCATCCCCAGTTTGACAGGCTGTATAAAATCCGCCCCCTGATTACCCACTTTGCTGCCAGGTTTGCAGAGGCTTATACACCTGGAAGGAATATATGCGTGGATGAATCCCTGATGAAGTATAAGGGAAGGCTGGGATTCAAGCAGTATGTTCCTTCCAAGCGCTCTAGGTATGGTGTAAAGATGTATAAGCTCTGTGATAGCGAGACTGGGTATACTCAGGCCTTCCGGGTGTACGAGGGAAAGGATAGCCACCTTGACCCTCCAGGTTGCCCAGAACATATGGGAACCAGTGGCAAGATTGTCTGGGACCTGATATTCCCCCTGATGAACAAAGGGTACCACTTGTATACTGACAATTTTTATACAAGTGTCCCTTTGTTCAAGCTACTGTACTGTTTTGATACAGTAGCTTGCGGCACAATTAAAAAGAACAGCACAGGTTTCCCAGGACAACTTGCACGCACCCGGCTACGGAGGGGGGAGACCTCAGCTCTGCGCCAAGAGGAGCTGTTGGCAGTTAAGTACAGAGACAAGAAGGATGTGTACCTTCTTACCACCATCCACACTGAGGGGACTGTGGAGGTCCCTGTACGTGGCAGAGCTGAGAGAACGAGGAAGCCAGTGTGCATCAAGGCCTATAACCGTCATATGGGTGGGGTTGATCTGGCAGATCAGCTGCTGCAGCCCTACCTAGTTATACGAAAGACAAGGGCCTGGTACAAAAAGGTTGCAATCTACCTAATGCAGATTGCAACCCACAACGCTTTCTTGTTGTTCAAAAAAGCAAACCCCGGGACGCAACTGAGATTTTTACAGTTTCAGCTCCAGATCATTTCGGGGATTTTGTACCGTGATGCACCTGCTCCCCGGGCGGTGATGGGAGAGAGCAGAGTTGGGGCTACACATTTTATTTTTAAAATCCCCCCTACTGCGGCAAAACAGAGTCCCCAAAAAAGATGCAGGGTCTGTTCTAAGAGGGGGCAGAGAAAAGACAGTGTATATTACTGTCCTGATTGCCCTGGGCAGCCTGGACTCTGCATTGGAGACTGTTTCAAACGATACCACACGCTGGCCCATTTTTAATTTATTTTTTGCCGTTCAGTTATTTTTTTTTGGTGTCTTTTTCTTTGGGGGGGGTTGTTACATTTACCCCGTGCATGGGGGGCATGGGTGTCCTTAGGAGGCCTCGCAGAAAACAACCCTGTAAGGGGTCCGCGGGCGGCTAGTAGGGGAGGCTGCTCGCAACTCGCAGCACTCACCCTCAGTCCATCGCCGCCCGCGGTCTCCCCTCCTCCTACCTGTCGGCGAGCGGCGTCTCCTCTCCGCCGCTCGCATCCGTCACGCCTCCCAGCGGCAGCATGTATAACGCTGCACGCTGAAAGGTCGTTGATTTATGCAAACGCCGGGGTCACGTGAGTGACCCGGCGTTAAAGCAACAGTACTACAATCACAGTGGGAGGCTTAGATATCTCCCACATGTGATTGTTAATTCTGATTGGAAGTTATCCAATCAGAATTTAACCTAGGGTATTTATACTCACCTTTCCTGTTCCTCCCTGCCCTGTTGTGGTCTTTGCTGTATAGTATTGATTCTGAACTTGTGATTTGTGGTTACGTACTCTCTGGCTTGTTAAGCTGACTTTGTGACTTTCTCCTACCCTTTGACCTCGGCTTGTTTCTCGTTATTCTGTTTTCTGGTTCCCCTGACTATTCTGTGTGTGCTTAGCCCGGCCACTCTAAGGTCCGGTACGGCACCTTTTCTGTGTGTGTGTGTGTGTGTGTCTGTTAGCGTGTTAGGTTCCTGGAATCGTGATAAACCCGGGGTGTGTTCCACAGTCAAAAAGCGGTGTGCGTGTCTACGTTTCAAGTATGTACCCTTTTGTGGCGATATATAAAACTGGGGTATGTGTTAAGCCCCAAGCTAAAGATAGGCCTATCAGAAGACATACTCTCAATTTCAACTCAAATGGCAAGTCATTCAGTTGTTACCGTACCTTCCCCAAATCCTGGCAGACCTATGCATGGGGGGGGGGCATGGGTGTCCTTAGGAGGCCTCGCAGAAAACAACCCGGGGTGTGTTCTTGCAATAACCAACAGCGGGCTCTCCTAAATCACAGTCAAATAGCGGTGTGCGTGTGTAAAATTGAGGATTGAACAGTTACCTCCACACACGTTCTTCAACTTGTTTTATCTTTTTTCTGGCTAAAAAAAAGTTGCATCAAAGCACTCCACATACATGCAATACCTCGGGGTGTCTACGTTTCAAGTATGTACCCTTTTGTGGCGATATATAAAACTGGGGTATGTGTTAAGCCCCAAGCTAAAGATAGGCCTATCAGAAGACAAACTCTCAATTTCAACTCAAATGGCAAGTCATTCAGTTGTTACCGTACCTTCCCCAAATCCTGGCAGACCTATGCATGGGGGGGGGCATGGGTGTCCTTAGGAGGCCTCGCAGAAAACAACCCGGGGTGTGTTCTTGCAATAACCAACAGCGGGCTCTCCTAAATCACAGTCAAATAGCGGTGTGCGTGTGTAAAATTGAGGATTGAACAGTTACCTCCACACACGTTCTTCAACTTGTTTTATCTTTTTTCTGGCTAAAAAAAAGTTGCATCAAAGCACTCCACATACATGCAATACCTCGGGGTGTCTACGTTTCAAGTATGTACCCTTTTGTGGCGATATATAAAACTGGGGTATGTGTTAAGCCCCAAGCTAAAGATAGGCCTATCAGAAGACATACTCTCAATTTCAACTCAAATGGCAAGTCATTCAGTTGTTACCGTACCTTCCCCAAATCCTGGCAGACCTATGCATGGGGGGGGGGCATGGGTGTCCTTAGGAGGCCTCGCAGAAAACAACCCGGGGTGTGTTCTTGCAATAACCAACAGCGGGCTCTCCTAAATCACAGTCAAATAGCGGTGTGCGTGTGTAAAATTGAGGATTGAACAGTTACCTCCACACACGTTCTTCAACTTGTTTTATCTTTTTTCTGGCTAAAAAAAAGTTGCATCAAAGCACTCCACATACATGCAATACCTCGGGGTGTCTACGTTTCAAGTATGTACCCTTTTGTGGCGATATATAAAACTGGGGTATGTGTTAAGCCCCAAGCTAAAGATAGGCCTATCAGAAGACATACTCTCAATTTCAACTCAAATGGCAAGTCATTCAGTTGTTACCGTACCTTCCCCAAATCCTGGCAGACCTATGCATGGGGGGGGGGCATGGGTGTCCTTAGGAGGCCTCGCAGAAAACAACCCGGGGTGTGTTCTTGCAATAACCAACAGCGGGCTCTCCTAAATCACAGTCAAATAGCGGTGTGCGTGTGTAAAATTGAGGATTGAACAGTTACCTCCACACACGTTCTTCAACTTGTTTTATCTTTTTTCTGGCTAAAAAAAAGTTGCATCAAAGCACTCCACATACATGCAATACCTCGGGGTGTCTACGTTTCAAGTATGTACCCTTTTGTGGCGATATATAAAACTGGGGTATGTGTTAAGCCCCAAGCTAAAGATAGGCCTATCAGAAGACAAACTCTCAATTTCAACTCAAATGGCATGTCATTCAGTTGTTACCGTACCTTCCCCAAATCCTGGCAGACCTATGCATGGGGGGGGGCATGGGTGTCCTTAGGAGGCCTCGCAGAAAACAACCCGGGGTGTGTTCTTGCAATAACCAACAGCGGGCTCTCCTAAATCACAGTCAAATAGCGGTGTGCGTGTGTAAAATTGAGGATTGAACAGTTACCTCCACACACGTTCTTCAACTTGTTTTATCTTTTTTCTGGCTAAAAAAAAGTTGCATCAAAGCACTCCACATACATGCAATACCTCGGGGTGTCTACGTTTCAAGTATGTACCCTTTTGTGGCGATATATAAAACTGGGGTATGTGTTAAGCCCCAAGCTAAAGATAGGCCTATCAGAAGACAAACTCTCAATTTCAACTCAAATGGCAAGTCATTCAGTTGTTACCGTACCTTCCCCAAATCCTGGCAGACCTATGCATGGGGGGGGGCATGGGTGTCCTTAGGAGGCCTCGCAGAAAACAACCCGGGGTGTGTTCTTGCAATAACCAACAGCGGGCTCTCCTAAATCACAGTCAAATAGCGGTGTGCGTGTGTAAAATTGAGGATTGAACAGTTACCTCCACACACGTTCTTCAACTTGTTTTATCTTTTTTCTGGCTAAAAAAAAGTTGCATCAAAGCACTCCACATACATGCAATACCTCGGGGTGTCTACGTTTCAAGTATGTACCCTTTTGTGGCGATATATAAAACTGGGGTATGTGTTAAGCCCCAAGCTAAAGATAGGCCTATCAGAAGACATACTCTCAATTTCAACTCAAATGGCAAGTCATTCAGTTGTTACCGTACCTTCCCCAAATCCTGGCAGACCTATGCATGGGGGGGGGGCATGGGTGTCCTTAGGAGGCCTCGCAGAAAACAACCCGGGGTGTGTTCTTGCAATAACCAACAGCGGGCTCTCCTAAATCACAGTCAAATAGCGGTGTGCGTGTGTAAAATTGAGGATTGAACAGTTACCTCCACACACGTTCTTCAACTTGTTTTATCTTTTTTCTGGCTAAAAAAAAGTTGCATCAAAGCACTCCACATACATGCAATACCTCGGGGTGTCTACGTTTCAAGTATGTACCCTTTTGTGGCGATATATAAAACTGGGGTATGTGTTAAGCCCCAAGCTAAAGATAGGCCTATCAGAAGACATACTCTCAATTTCAACTCAAATGGCAAGTCATTCAGTTGTTACCGTACCTTCCCCAAATCCTGGCAGACCTATGCATGGGGGGGGCATGGGTGTCCTTAGGAGGCCTCGCAGAAAACAACCCGGGGTGTGTTCTTGCAATAACCAACAGCGGGCTCTCCTAAATCACAGTCAAATAGCGGTGTGCGTGTGTAAAATTGAGGATTGAACAGTTACCTCCACACACGTTCTTCAACTTGTTTTATCTTTTTTCTGGCTAAAAAAAAGTTGCATCAAAGCACTCCACATACATGCAATACCTCGGGGTGTCTACGTTTCAAGTATGTACCCTTTTGTGGCGATATATAAAACTGGGGTATGTGTTAAGCCCCAAGCTAAAGATAGGCCTATCAGAAGACAAACTCTCAATTTCAACTCAAATGGCAAGTCATTCAGTTGTTACCGTACCTTCCCCAAATCCTGGCAGACCTATGCATGGGGGGGGGCATGGGTGTCCTTAGGAGGCCTCGCAGAAAACAACCCGGGGTGTGTTCTTGCAATAACCAACAGCGGGCTCTCCTAAATCACAGTCAAATAGCGGTGTGCGTGTGTAAAATTGAGGATTGAACAGTTACCTCCACACACGTTCTTCAACTACTGTGGGGTGTAAACTTTTCAAATATATGCACGCTCATGGCAAGAAAATACATTGGGATATCTGATAAGGCCCTCAAAACAAGATAGGCAAACAAGATATATAAAATTTGAAAAACGCATATCAGACATTTTGCTTTGCACCCCCCCAGTGAACCCGACAAACGTATGCATGAGTGTTATCGCTGTACTCGGGAGATGATGCCAAGTACATATTGTGGTGTCCTTTGGCAGTAACACCTAACAGGAGCTTAGAATCTATGCACAAAGTAGAATGTGTGAGTGAAAAATAACACCACAAAAACGTTTGACAGAGACTGGTGGTAGAATTAGTGCATGTAAAGTGTTCAAATGCCACCATGTGAAATGCCCTAGGGTGTGTACTTTTCAAAAACATACAGTTTGACTGAGGTGAATTACATTGGTCGGCTTCAGACATGTTCCAACTGGGACATGGGTGCATGATGGCCAGCTGTGTTTTTTTTTGTTTGTTTTTTTATCATATTTTACTTTTTTTATTCTAGTACATTATATGATATGATGAAAATGATGGTATCTTTAGAATGAACATTTAATAGCGAGAAAAATGGTATATAATATGTATGGGTACAGTAAATGTGTAAGAGGCAAATTACATCTAAACACAACCACTGCAGAAATGTAAAAAGAGCCCTGGTCCTTAACGGTAATACAATTGAAAAATGGCCTGGTCACTAAGGGGTTACAGAAGGGTAAAAAGAAAACACCTTCAAAGTCCCCGCTTTCCCTGTCTGCCTGCCCTCATGCCTCCTTCCCTCCCTGCGTACAGCAGCAGAACCGAGCCATTCACATGGCCCAAAACCGAGAATAGACTTCAGGGGGACATGGCCACAAAATCCCTGGAACTAGTTTCAGCATGAAAACGTTGCCGATCGGTGTCCAGCGGCACTTAGCCACCTGCCTGCCTGCCTGCCTGCTTCCCTGCCTCCCTACAGCAGTAAAACCGAAAGCTTGACCCCTGGCGGGCGTCTGCGTGGCCCAAAACCAAGAAAATACTCCAGGGGGACATAGGCGCGAAATCCCTGGAACTATTTTCGGCATGAAAACCTTGCGTTTTGCCGGTTGTTATTCAGCGGCACTTGGCCGCGATTCTATGGAACTAATTTCGGTTACGGGAGCCTGGCGGTTACCGCTAAAATTTTGACCTCCATGAAATTCCTGAACCCCTGCAGGGATCTGGCTGATTTTTGGATATGTTGGTCACCCAGGTGGGAGCTGTCAGGGGATGCAAATTGAGGGGCTTCTGTGTGCTGGAATGTATTTTTTTTTTAATTTTTTTATTTTTAAATGTGCAAAATATTTTCTAAGTCCCCACTTTTCAGGTTGAAAAATGTTCAAAGTCCCACAAGCTCCAGGCATTTGACAGAAATGAGGTCGGATCTGCCCTGCTGCGTCCAGGCTAAACGTCCATACGGTCGGACACTGTCAGCTCTGGCGCCACCCCCGAGGAGATTGTGCAGCATATAATCCAAGTTGTCCAGTTTTCAGGGTGAAATATTTTCTAAGTCCCACAAGCTCCAGGCCTGTTTGCTATGAGGTCGGATCTGCCCTGCCGCGTCCAGGCACCACTTCCATGAGGTCGGACACTCTTTCAGGTTGGTCCCCCTAAATGACGCGCGTGCAGAAAGTGCACGACAATAGCTGGTGGCACCCTTGAGGAGATTGTTGAGGAGCAAAAATTTTGAAGAGCAAGCAGGGGACTCTTGCTGGTTCTCCTATGCCCAACCAGAGTTCCACACTGACAGGTGGTTTTCCCCCTTACCTGTCTGCAATCATTATATGCCCACCCCGACCTGCCTTTGTTGCGGGACTTCGGGGGCAGGATGGGGTGGGGAAGGGAGCCTGCCCTGGGACCCCTGCACCCTTAGTGGCGCCCCCCGGTGGCCGAAAATGATAAAATGCTCCAGGGGCCTCTGCTTGCTCCCAGCCTCCCGGGGTTTGGCGGGCAGGGGAAGGGTGCCTGCCCTGGGACCCCTGCACCCTTAGTGGCGCCCCCCGGTGGCCGAAAATGATAAAATGCTCCAGGGGCCTCTGCTTGCTCCCAGCCTCCCGGGGTTTGGCGGGCAGGGGAAGGGAGCCTGTCCTGGGACCCCTGCACCCTTAGTGGCGCCCCCCGGTGGCCGAAAATGATAAAATGCTCCAGGGGCCTCTGCTTGCTCCCAGCCTCCCGGGGTTTGGCGGGCAGGGGAAGGGAGCCTGTCCTGGGACCCCTGCACCCTTAGTGGCGCCCCCCGGTGGCCGAAAATGATAAAATGCTCCAGGGGCCTCTGCTTGCTCCCAGCCTCCCGGGGTTTGGCGGGCAGGGGAAGGGAGCCTGCCCTGGGACCCCTGCACCCTTAGTGGCGCCCCCCGGTGGCCGAAAATGATAAAATGCTCCAGGGGCCTCTGCTTGCTCCCAGCCTCCCGGGGTTTGGCGGGCAGGGGAAGGGTGCCTGCCCTGGGACCCCTGCACCCTTAGTGGCGCCCCCCGGTGGCCGAAAATGATAAAATGCTCCAGGGGCCTCTGCTTGCTCCCAGCCTCCCGGGGTTTGGCGGGCAGGGGAAGGGAGCCTGTCCTGGGACCCCTGCACCCTTAGTGGCGCCCCCCGGTGGCCGAAAATGATAAAATGCTCCAGGGGCCTCTGCTTGCTCCCAGCCTCCCGGGGTTTGGCGGGCAGGGGAAGGGTGCCTGCCCTGCGACCCCTGCACCCTTAGTGGCGCCCCCCGGTGGCCGAAAATGATAAAATGCTCCATGCGGCCTCTGCTTGCTCCCAGCCACCCAGGATGGGTTGGGCAGGTGAATGGTGCCTGCCCTGTGTCCCCTGCACCTCTAGTGGAGCACCCCCTGGTTGGCAAAAATGATTAGGGACACCAAGGTCCACAGCTGGGCTGGCCAGGCAGGCAGGCAGGCAGGCAGGCAGGGGTTGGGCAGCCTTCAGCGAGCTCCAGATATGAGGCAAAAACGGGGTCGGTTCTGCCCTGCTGCATCCAGTCTAAACGTCCATGGGGTCGGTCGCGCTGTCAGCTGTGGCGCCACCCCCGAGGAGATTGTGCAGCATATAATCCAAGTTCCCCACTTTACATGGTGAAATATTTTCAAAGTCCCCACTTTTCAGGTTGAAAAATGTTCAAAGTCCCACAAGCACGCAGGGGACTCTGGCTGGTTCTCCTATGCCCAGGAAAAGTTCCAGACTGACAGGCGGTTTCCCCCCTTTCCTGTCTGCAATCGTCATCTGCCCTCCCCGACCTCCCTTCATTGCGGGACTTCAGGGGGCTTGATGGGGAGGGGAAGGGAGCCTGCCCTGGGCACCCTGCATCCCTAGTGGCGCCCCCCGGTGGACAAAAACGATAAAAGTTTCCAAGGTCCTCTGCTCGCTCCCAGCCACCCAGGATTGGTTGGGCAGATGAAGGGTGCCTGCCCTGTGCCCCCTGCACCTCTAGTGGAGCACCCCCTGGTTGGCGAAAATGATTAGGGACACCAAGGTCCCCAGCTAGGCTGGCCAGGCAGGCAGGTAGGCAGGCAGGCAGGCAGGCAGGGGTTGGGCAGCCTTCAGCGAGCTCCAGGTGTGAGGCAAAAACGGGGTCGGTTCTGCCCTGCTGCGTCCAGTCTAAACGTCCATGGGGTCGGTCGCGCTGTCAGCTGTGGCGCCACCCCCGAGGAGATTGTGCAGCATATAATCCAAGTTCCCCACTTTACATGGTGAAATATTTTCAAAGTCCCCACTTTTCAGGTTGAAAAATGTTCAAAGTCCCACAAGCAGGCAGGGGACTCTGGCTGGTTCTCCTATGCCCAGGAAGAGTTCCAGACTGACAGGCGGTTTCCCCCCTTTCCTGTCTGCAATCGTCATCTGCCCTCCCCGACCTCCCTTCATTGCGGGACTTCAGGGGGCTTGATGGGGAGGGGAAGGGAGCCTGCCCTGGGCACCCTGCATCCCTAGTGGCGCCCCCCGGTGGACAAAAACGATAAAAGTTTCCAAGGTCCTCTGCTCGCTCCCAGCCACCCAGGATTGGTTGGGCAGATGAAGGGTGCCTGCCCTGTGCCCCCTGCACCTCTAGTGGAGCACCCCCTGGTTGGCGAAAATGATTAGGGACACCAAGGTCCCCAGCTAGGCTGGCCAGGCAGGCAGGTAGGCAGGCAGGCAGGCAGGCAGGGGTTGGGCAGCCTTCAGCGAGCTCCAGGTGTGAGGCAAAAACGGGGTCGGTTCTGCCCTGCTGCGTCCAGTCTAAACGTCCATGGGGTCGGTCGCGCTGTCAGCTGTGGCGCCACCCCCGAGGAGATTGTGCAGCATATAATCCAAGTTCCCCACTTTACATGGTGAAATATTTTCAAAGTCCCCACTTTTCAGGTTGAAAAATGTTCAAAGTCCCACAAGCAGGCAGGGGACTCTGGCTGGTTCTCCTATGCCCAGGAAGAGTTCCAGACTGACAGGCGGTTTCCCCCCTTTCCTGTCTGCAATCGTCATCTGCCCTCCCCGACCTCCCTTCATTGCGGGACTTCAGGGGGCTTGATGGGGAGGGGAAGGGAGCCTGCCCTGGGCACCCTGCATCCCTAGTGGCGCCCCCCGGTGGACAAAAACGATAAAAGTTTCCAAGGTCCTCTGCTCGCTCCCAGCCACCCAGGATTGGTTGGGCAGGTGAAGGGTGCCTGCCCTGTGCCCCCTGCACCTCTAGTGGAGCACCCCCTGGTTGGCGAAAATGATTAGGGACACCAAGGTCCCCAGCTAGGCTGGCCAGGCAGGCAGGCAGGCAGGTAGGCAGGCAGGCAGGCAGGCAGGCAGGGGTTGGGCAGCCTTCAGCGAGCTCCAGGTGTGAGGCAAAAACGGGGTCGGTTCTGCCCTGCTGCGTCCAGTCTAAACGTCCATGTGGTCGGTCGCGCTGTCAGCTGTGGCGCCACCCCCGAGGAGATTGTGCAGCATATAATCCAAGTTCCCCACTTTACATGGTGAAATATTTTCAAAGTCCCCACTTTTCAGGTTGAAAAATGTTCAAAGTCCCACAAGCACGCAGGGGACTCTGGCTGGTTCTCCTATGCCCAGGAAAAGTTCCAGACTGACAGGCGGTTTCCCCCCTTTCCTGTCTGCAATCGTCATCTGCCCTCCCCGACCTCCCTTCATTGCGGGACTTCAGGGGGCTTGATGGGGAGGGGAAGGGAGCCTGCCCTGGGCACCCTGCATCCCTAGTGGCGCCCCCCGGTGGACAAAAACGATAAAAGTTTCCAAGGTCCTCTGCTCGCTCCCAGCCACCCAGGATTGGTTGGGCAGATGAAGGGTGCCTGCCCTGTGCCCCCTGCACCTCTAGTGGAGCACCCCCTGGTTGGCGAAAATGATTAGGGACACCAAGGTCCCCAGCTAGGCTGGCCAGGCAGGTAGGCAGGCAGGCAGGCAGGCAGGGGTTGGGCAGCCTTCAGCGAGCTCCAGGTGTGAGGCAAAAACGGGGTCGGTTCTGCCCTGCTGCGTCCAGTCTAAACGTCCATGGGGTCGGTCGCGCTGTCAGCTGTGGCGCCACCCCCGAGGAGATTGTGCAGCATATAATCCAAGTTCCCCACTTTACATGGTGAAATATTTTCAAAGTCCCCACTTTTCAGGTTGAAAAATGTTCAAAGTCCCACAAGCAGGCAGGGGACTCTGGCTGGTTCTCCTATGCCCAGGAAGAGTTCCAGACTGACAGGCGGTTTCCCCCCTTTCCTGTCTGCAATCGTCATCTGCCCTCCCCGACCTCCCTTCATTGCGGGGCTTGATGGGGAGGGGAAGGGAGCCTGCCCTGGGCACCCTGCATCCCTAGTGGCGCCCCCCGGTGGACAAAAACGATAAAAGTTTCCAAGGTCCTCTGCTCGCTCCCAGCCACCCAGGATTGGTTGGGCAGGTGAAGGGTGCCTGCCCTGTGCCCCCTGCACCTCTAGTGGAGCACCCCCTGGTTGGCGAAAATGATTAGGGACACCAAGGTCCCCAGCTAGGCTGGCCAGGCAGGCAGGCAGGCAGGCAGGCAGGCAGGGGTTGGGCAGCCTTCAGCGAGCTCCAGGTGTGAGGCAAAAACGGGGTCGGTTCTGCCCTGCTGCGTCCAGTCTAAACGTCCATGTGGTCGGTCGCGCTGTCAGCTGTGGCGCCACCCCCGAGGAGATTGTGCAGCATATAATCCAAGTTCCCCACTTTACATGGTGAAATATTTTCAAAGTCCCCACTTTTCAGGTTGAAAAATGTTCAAAGTCCCACAAGCAGGCAGGGGACCCTGGCTGGTTCTCCTATGCCCAGGAAGAGTTCCAGACGGACAGGCGGTTTCCCCCCTTTCCTGTCTGCAATCGTCATCTGCCCTCCACGACCTCCCTTCATTGCGGGACTTCAGGGGGGCAGGTCAGGCAGGGGAAGGGAGCCTGCCCCGGTCACCCTGCAACCCTAGTGGCGCCCCCTGGTGGCCGGGAAGGGCACGGCGGCAAAGAGCGAAAAATTTTCTAAGTCCCATGAGCTCCGGCCTTTGACAGAAATGAGGTCGGATCTGCCTAGCTGTGTCCAGGCACCACTTCCATGAGGTCGGACACTTTGTTGGTTCGGTCCCCCTAAATGACGCGCGTGCAGAAAGTGCACGATAACTGCTGGGGGCACCCTTGAGGAGATTATCTCGGAGCGAAAATTTTGAACAATAGGCAGGGGAGTCTGGCTGGTTCTCCTATGCCCAGGAAGAGTTCCAGACTGACAGGCGGTTTCCCCCTTACCTGTCTGCAATTGTCATCTGCCCTCCCCGACCTCCCTTCGTTGTGGGACTTCATGGGTAGGGGAAGGGAGCCTGCCCTGGGCACCCTGCAACCCTAGTGGCGCCCCCCGGGCCTGTGCTCGCTCCCAGCCTCCCGGGGTTGTGCGGGCATGGGAAGTGTGCCTTCCACGGGACCCCTGCACCCCTAGTGGCGCCCCCTTGTGGATAAAAAGGCTCCAGGGGCCTCTGCTCGCTCACAGCCTCCCAGGATTGGTCGTGCAGTTGAAGGGTGCATGCCCTGGGTCCCCTGCACCTCTAGTGGATCACACCCGGTTGGCAAAAAGTTCAAAGTCCCACAAGCAGGCAGGGGACCCTGGCTGGTTCTCCTATGCCCAGGAAGAGTTCCAGACGGACAGGCGGTTTCCCCCCTTTCCTGTCTGCAATCGTCATCTGCCCTCCACGACCTCCCTTCATTGCGGGACTTCAGGGGGGCAGGTCAGGCAGGGGAAGGGAGCCTGCCCCGGTCACCCTGCAACCCTAGTGGCGCCCCCTGGTGGCCGGGAAGGGCACGGCGGCAAAGAGCGAAAAATTTTCTAAGTCCCATGAGCTCCGGCCTTTGACAGAAATGAGGTCGGATCTGCCTAGCTGTGTCCAGGCACCACTTCCATGAGGTCGGACACTTTGTTGGTTCGGTCCCCCTAAATGACGCGCGTGCAGAAAGTGCACGATAACTGCTGGGGGCACCCTTGAGGAGATTATCTCGGAGCGAAAATTTTGAACAATAGGCAGGGGAGTCTGGCTGGTTCTCCTATGCCCAGGAAGAGTTCCAGACTGACAGGCGGTTTCCCCCTTACCTGTCTGCAATTGTCATCTGCCCTCCCCGACCTCCCTTCGTTGTGGGACTTCATGGGTAGGGGAAGGGAGCCTGCCCTGGGCACCCTGCAACCCTAGTGGCGCCCCCCGGGCCTGTGCTCGCTCCCAGCCTCCCGGGGTTGTGCGGGCATGGGAAGTGTGCCTTCCACGGGACCCCTGCACCCCTAGTGGCGCCCCCTTGTGGATAAAAAGGCTCCAGGGGCCTCTGCTCGCTCACAGCCTCCCAGGATTGGTCGTGCAGTTGAAGGGTGCATGCCCTGGGTCCCCTGCACCTCTAGTGGATCACACCCGGTTGGCAAAAAGTTCAAAGTCCCACAAGCAGGCAGGGGACCCTGGCTGGTTCTCCTATGCCCAGGAAGAGTTCCAGACGGACAGGCGGTTTCCCCCCTTTCCTGTCTGCAATCGTCATCTGCCCTCCACGACCTCCCTTCATTGCGGGACTTCAGGGGGGCAGGTCAGGCAGGGGAAGGGAGCCTGCCCCGGTCACCCTGCAACCCTAGTGGCGCCCCCTGGTGGCCGGGAAGGGCACGGCGGCAAAGAGCGAAAAATTTTCTAAGTCCCATGAGCTCCGGCCTTTGACAGAAATGAGGTCGGATCTGCCTAGCTGTGTCCAGGCACCACTTCCATGAGGTCGGACACTTTGTTGGTTCGGTCCCCCTAAATGACGCGCGTGCAGAAAGTGCACGATAACTGCTGGGGGCACCCTTGAGGAGATTATCTCGGAGCGAAAATTTTGAACAATAGGCAGGGGAGTCTGGCTGGTTCTCCTATGCCCAGGAAGAGTTCCAGACTGACAGAAAGTTTTACCCCCTTTGGTGGTCAGGGGACCCTGGCTAGTTCTCTGATGCCTACACAGAGTTCCAGACTTACAGGAGGTTATCTCACTTACCTGTCTTCTATTGGTATCGGACCTTCTTGACCTCCATGTTTACCCCACTACCTTCTCCGATCGATATGGCTCCCTGCGCCTGAGCTGGGAAGAGGCTTTCGCTGAGGCGGTCCCTGGTGGCCCCCTGCAAACAGGCGAAATGTTCCTTCTCTCCTCCGCTTCAGGCGTGGTCCCTGGACTCACACCGGGCTCCGCCAGTGAGGGCGCTACCTGTCTGCGAGCCAAGCGCTTCTCTCCCTGTCTGGTGACCTCCAACTGAGTTTGCTCCCTGCCCCGTCTAAAAGCAGAGGTACGATACCGTGTGCGCCGTGGAGGAGGCTGGTGCCCCGTGGCCTGCTGAGGTCCCCTTCCCTGGTGGGGACAAAGGCGGCCAACTTTTAATGCCTCCGATTCACCCATGGCCACACAGAGCGTTTTTTATTTACCAGCTCCGAAGTTGTCTACGTATCCCGCATGACTGTCTGCCACAAAGTCAGCGGAGTGTAGGCATGGAGGCTGGGCCAGGGGGTAAGCGTTGTGACGGGTTGGGGATGACCTCCCCTCCCGCCCCTCGCCGTCCTATCCCTGTGGCCTGCCTGCCTGTTCTTGTTCCCGCCCGCTACCCTGCAATGTGGAGTGTGGGCCTGGAGGTTGGGCCAGGGGGTAAGCGGTGTGACGGGTTGTGGATGCTCTCCCCTCCCGCCCACCGCCGTCCTATCCCTGTGGTCTGGCTGACTGTGCCTATTCCCTCCCTGCCACCCTGCAATATGGAATGCGGGCTTGGAGGTTGGGCCTTGGGGGAAGTGGTGTGACGGGTTGGAGAAGCTCTCTCCTCCTGCCCACCGCACTACCTCTGCGGTCTGGCTGTCCTTTGAAAGCTTCCCCGCCTGGCACCGGGGAGTGTAGGCATGGAGGTTGGGCCAGGGGGTAAGCAGTGTGACGGGTCGTGGATGCTCTCCCCTCCCGCCCACTGCCGTCCTATCCCTGTGGTCTGGCTGACTGTGCCTATTCCCTCCCTGCCACCCTGCAATATGGAGTGCGGGCTTGGAGGTTGGGCCTTGGGGGAAGTGGTGTGACGGGTTGGAGAAGCTCTCTCCTCCTGCCCACCGCACTACCTCTGCGGTCTGGCTGTCCTTTGAAAGCTTCCCTTGCTGGCACCGGGGAGTGTAGGCATGGAGGTTGGGCCAGGGGGTAAGCAGTGTGACGGGTCGTGGATGCTCTCCCCTCCCGCCCACTGCCGTCCTACCCCTGTGGTCTGGTTGTCTGTGCCTGCTCCCTCCCCGGCACCCTACAACGGGGAGAGTGGCCCTGGTGGATGGGCCTGGTTGGAAGCGGTGTGACGGGTTGGAGAAGCTCTCTCCTCCCGCCCACCGCCCTACCTGTGTGGTCTTGCTGCCCTTTGAACGCTTCCTCCCTGCTGCCAGGCACTGGGGAGTGTAGGCATGGAGGTTGGGCCACGGGGTAAGCGGTGTGACGGGTTGTGGATGCTCTCCCCTCCCGCCCACCGCCGTCCTACCCCTGTGGTTTGGTTGTCTGTGCCTGCTCCCTCCCCAGCACCCTACAACGGGGAGAGTGGCCCTGGTGGATGGGCCTGGATGGAAGCGGTGTGACGGGTTGGAGAAGCTCTCTCCTCCCGCCCACCGCCCTACCTGTGTGGTCTTGCTGCCCTTTGAACGCTTCCTCCCTGCTGCCAGGCACTGGGGAGTGTAGGCATGGAGGTTGGGCCACGGGGTAAGCGGTGTGACGGGTTGTGGATGCTCTCCCCTCCCGCCCACCGCCGTCCTACCCCTGTGGTCTGGTTGTCTGTGCCTGCTCCCTCCCCAGCACCCTACAACGGGGAGAGTGGCCCTGGTGGATGGGCCTTGTTGCAAGCGATATGATGCTTTGGAGAAGAGCTCCACTACTACCCTTCCTCTGTGTACTGGTTGCCCTTTGAAGGCTTTCTCCCTGCCAACCGGCACCGTGGAGTGTAGGCATGGAGGCTGGGCCAGGGGGTAAGCGGTGTGACGGGTTGTGGATGCTCTCCCCTCCCGCCCACCGCCGTCCTACCCCTGTGGTCTGGTTGTCTGTGCCTGCTCCCTCCCCAGCACCCTACAACGGGGAGAGTGGCCCTGGTGGATGGGCCTGGATGGAAGCGGTGTGACGGGTTGGAGAAGCTCTCTCCTCCCGCCCACCGCCCTACCTGTGTGGTCTTGCTGCCCTTTGAACGCTTCCTCCCTGCTGCCAGGCACTGGGGAGTGTAGGCATGGAGGTTGGGCCACGGGGTAAGCGGTGTGACGGGTTGTGGATGCTCTCCCCTCCCGCCCACCGCCGTCCTACCCCTGTGGTCTGGTTGTCTGTGCCTGCTCCCTCCCCAGCACCCTACAACGGGGAGAGTGGCCCTGGTGGATGGGCCTTGTTGCAAGCGATATGATGCTTTGGAGAAGAGCTCCACTACTACCCTTCCTCTGTGTACTGGTTGCCCTTTGAAGGCTTTCTCCCTGCCAACCGGCACCGTGGAGTGTAGGCATGGAGGCTGGGCCAGGGGGTAAGCGGTGTGACGGGTTGTGGATGCTCTCCCCTCCCGCCCACCGCCGTCCTACCCCTGTGGTCTGGTTGTCTGTGCCTGCTCCCTCCCCAGCACCCTACAACGGGGAGAGTGGCCCTGGTGGATGGGCCTTGTTGCAAGCGATATGATGCTTTGGAGAAGAGCTCCACTACTACCCTTCCTCTGTGTACTGGTTGCCCTTTGAAGGCTTTCTCCCTGCCAACCGGCACCGTGGAGTGTAGGCATGGAGGCTGGGCCAGGGGGTAAGCGGTGTGACGGGTTGTGGATGCTCTCCCCTCCCGCCCACCGCCGTCCTACCCCTGTGGTCTGGTTGTCTGTGCCTGCTCCCTCCCCAGCACCCTACAACGGGGAGAGTGGCCCTGGTGGATGGGCCTTGTTGCAAGCGATATGATGCTTTGGAGAAGAGCTCCACTACTACCCTTCCTCTGTGTACTGGTTGCCCTTTGAAGGCTTTCTCCCTGCCAACCGGCACCGTGGAGTGTAGGCATGGAGGCTGGGCCAGGGGGTAAGCGGTGTGACGGGTTGTGGATGCTCTCCCCTCCCGCCCACCGCCGTCCTACCCCTGTGGTCTGGTTGTCTGTGCCTGCTCCCTCCCCAGCACCCTACAACTGGGAGAGTGGCCCTGGTGGATGGGCCTTGTTGCAAGCGATATGATGCTCTGGAGAAGAGCTCCACTACTACCCTTCCTCTGTGTACTGGTTGCCCTTTGAAGGCTTTCTCCCTGCCAACCGGCACCGTGGAGTGTAGGCATGGAGGCTGGGCCAGGGGGTAAGCGGTGTGACGGGTTGTGGATGCTCTCCCCTCCCGCCCACCGCCGTCCTACCCCTGTGGTCTGGTTGTCTGTGCCTGCTCCCTCCCTGGCACCCTACAATGGGGAGAGTGGCCCTGGTGGACGGGCCTTGTTGCAAGTGGTGTGACGGGTTGGAGAAGCTCTCTCCTCCTGCACACTGCCCTTACCTCTGTGGTCTTGCTGCCCTTTGAACGCTTCCTCCCTGCCGCCAGGCACTGGGAAGTGTAGGCATGGAGGTTGTACCAGGGGGTAAGCGGTGTGTCGGGTTGGGGATGCTCTCCTCTCCCGCCCACCGCCGTCCTACCCCTGTGGTCTGGCTCTCTGTGCCTGCTCCCTCCCTGGCACCCTACAATGGGGAGAGTGGCCCTGGTGGACGGGCCTTGTTGAAAGTTGTGTGACGGGTTGGAGAAGCTCTCTCCTCCTGCACACTGCCCTTACCTCTGTGGTCTTGCTGCCCTTTGAACGCTTCCTCCCTGCCGCCAGGCACTGGGAAGTGTAGGCATGGAGGTTGTACCAGGGGGTAAGCGGTGTGTCGGGTTGGGGATGCTCTCCTCTCCCGCCCACCGCCGTCCTACCCTTGTGGTCTCGCTCTCTGTGCCTGCTCCCTCCCTGGCAATGGGGAGAGTGGCCCTGGTGGACGGGCCATCTGTGGTGGGTGGGGTGTCTTCTGGCCTCTTTCACTCCACATTTTATCGTCTCCCTGGACAACTTGGCACCTTGGAAGATACTTAACATGTGTGGAGACATCACACGGGCAGGAGATACAGAGTTGGGCATAGGTGGGTGTTGCAAGAAGGAAGTAGAGGTGTCCTCCAGGGACTTAACCCACCCCTCCACCCCCCCCCCCCACACACACACACACACACGAGAGAGTGAGAAGGAGAGTGAAGCTGACACTGCCAAGAATAAAAAAAAAAAAATCCAGCATTGTGGCCAGCTAGTGCAGCAGGGCCTTGGAGGAACAACTTGACATATAAGTCATCTGCGACTTCTGACATGGGCGCCACTGCGCACTTGGGGTGCGTGAACTAGGCTTTCATGCCTCCAGGGGCTCAGGGGCGGGGGGCTTAAGGCCCGAGCGGAGGGGAGCAATCACCAAAGGGGGCTTAAGGCCCGAGCGGAAGGGACCGTCACCAGAGGGGGCTTAAGGCACGGAGGTGGCCGAACGGGAGGGGTGGGAGGCGGTTGAGCAGGCCGTGAAATGAGGGGGCTTAACCCTGGTCGTCCCACAAGGCAGGGGAGGCTGCTGAATGTAAGCTCAAAGACCTACGTAGGCAGTACTGCCTGCCTGCCTGCCTGGCTGCCTGCCTGCTTCCCTGTCTCCCTCCAGCGGTAGAACCGAAAGCTAGACCCCTGGCGGGCGTCTGCGTGGCCCAAAACCGAGAAAAGACTTCAGGGGACATAGGCGCGAAATCCCTGGAACTATTTTCGGCATGAAAACCTTGCGTTTTGCCGGTTGTTATCCAGCGGCACTTGGCCGCGATTCTATGGAACTAATTTCGGTTACGGGAGCCTGGCGGTTACCGCTAAAATTATGACTTCCATGAAATTCCTGAACCCCTGCAGGGATCTGGCTGATTTTTGGATATGTTGGTCACCCAGGTGGGGGCTGTCAGGGGATGCAACTTGAGGGGCTGCTGTGTGCTGAAATGTATTTATTTTTCTATTTTTAAATGTGCAAAATATGTTCTAAGTCCCCACTTTTCAGGCGAAAAAAAGTTCTATGTCCCCACTTTTCAGGTTGAAAGATTTTCAAAGTCCCCACCTTTCCAGGCAAAAAAAAAGTTCTAAGTCCCCACTTTTCAGGTTGAAAGATTTTCAAAGTCCCCACTTTTCAGGTTGAAAGATTTTCAAAGTCCCCACCTTTCCAGGCAAAAAAAAGTTCTAAGTCCCCACTTATATATATGTATGTTTCCTGTGCCTGGGGATGACGGAGGTGGCCGAACGGGAGGGGTGGGAGGCGGTTGAGCAGGCCGTGAAATGAGGGGGCTTAACCCTGGTCGTCCCACAGGGCAGGGGAGGCTGCTGAATGTAAGCTCAAAGACCTACGTAGGCAGTACTGCCTGCCTGCCTGCCTGCCTGCCTGCCTGCCTGCCTGCTTGCCTGCCTGCCTGCTTCCCTGTCTCCCTCCAGCGTTTGAACCGAAAGCTAGACCCCTGGCGGGCGTCTGCGTGGCCCAAAACCGAGAAAAGACTTCAGGGGACATAGGCGCGAAATCCCTGGAACTATTTTCGGCATGAAAACCTTGCGTTTTGCCGGTTGTTATCCAGCGGCACTTGGCCGCGATTCTATGGAACTAATTTCGGTTACGGGAGCCTGGCGGTTACCGCTAAAATTATGACTTCCATGAAATTCCTGAACCCCTGCAGGGATCTGGCTGATTTTTGGATATGTTGGTCACCCAGGTGGGGGCTGTCAGGGGATGCAACTTGAGGGGCTGCTGTGTGCTGAAATGTATTTATTTTTCTATTTTTAAATGTGCAAAATATGTTCTAAGTCCCCACTTTTCAGGCGAAAAAAAGTTCTAAGTCCCCACTTTTCAGGCGAAAAAAAGTTCTATGTCCCCACTTTTCAGGTTGAAAGATTTTCAAAGTCCCCACCTTTCCAGGCAAAAAAAAAGTTCTAAGTCCCCACTTTTCAGGTTGAAAGATTTTCAAAGTCCCCACTTTTCAGGTTGAAAGATTTTCAAAGTCCCCACTTATATATATGTATGTTTCCTGTGCCTGGGGATGATGGAGTTTAACCCCTTCCCGACCGCGGACGTATCAGGTACGTCTGGCAGAAAACAGTCCATAATGACCTTGGACGTACCTGGTACGTCTGCACCTATTTTGAGCTCTGGAAGCTCTGATAGTATAGCAGTGATGTACTGCATGTGATGAGTGCCTTGAGGGGTCCTGGCACTCCGTGCATATAAAATAATATATATAAAAAAATAAATATAAAATAAAGAAAATGATCAATATTAACTCCCCCCCCCCTTTTTTTTTCGAAAGGCAGTGAATCATGGGGCTTCTGGGGGCGTCCCTAGCATGCCGCATCATAAGGGGCAGGCTGGAGTCATACAATCACAGCTTGCCCCATTAGCAATTTCATCCCAAGTGTGTTCCCCATTTCTCTGATTAGTGTGGATCTGCCTCCCTCTCTTCACTTGTGTTTTAGTGTGAGAGAGAGAGAGAGAGAGAGATCTGTGGTTTAGCTAGAGAGATTTAGGTATTTATAGGTAGGGATTTGTAAAATCTTGAGACCCAAAGGCTCTTTTCAGAGCCATTAACCCCTGTCTTGCCAGTGATCACTATAATCACTGGCTCTTGCACAGCAGAACTTTTCTGCTGTTTGTGCCTTTTTTTTAGGGGTTCATTTTTTTGTGATCTTTTTTGAGACCCAAAAGCTCTTTTCAGAACGATTAACCCCTGCCCTGCCAGTGATCACTATACAGATCACAGGCTCTTGCACAGCATCACTTATTTTGCTGTCTGTTCATTTTTTCAGGGGTTATTTTTTTTTTTTTTTTGTGACAGGTCACTAAGTAAAGCAATTGTGATCATGGCACACGGGTCACGGAAGACAACCCGCGCTGAGCAGTCATATGCCACCCTTGCGCTAGAGTCTGACGCGTCTATGTCAGACTCTGACCCTGATTTTGACCCTGCCAGGTGCTCAGATACATCATCACTCGATACAGTGTCTACTGCTAGTGATGTATCTGGTGATGTTGTATCTGTGCCTGCTAGTCCCCCTGCCAGAAGGAGACGTGCTGCTCCAGCTGGCAGAACTGCTGAGGAGTGGGTAGTGCCTCATAACCAGAGGCCAGACATCCCATCCTTTACTGCAAATCCTGGCATTAATTTGGATGTCACAGGATTTAGCCCTCAGCAGTTTATGGAGGTGTTTCTGGGCGATGATGTATTGGGGAACATTGTCGCCCAAACTAATTTATATGCCCATCAATTCCGAGCTAAAAAACCGGACTCTTTTTTGGCAAAGCAGCAATGGGCCCCCATCGATGTGCCAGAATTTAAAAGATTCTGGGCATTGACTATGCTGATGGGCATCATAAAGAAGCCCTCCATCCGCTCCTACTGGAGCAGTAGCCCCATCTGCTCTACCCCCATTTACTCCCAATGTATGTCGAGGAAGAGGTATGAAATGATTCTGCATTTCATGCACTTCAGCGACAACAGCCTGTGTCCCCCTAGGGAGCATCCCCAGTTTGACAGGCTGTATAAAATCCGCCCCCTGATTACCCACTTTGCTGCCAGGTTTGCAGAGGCTTATACACCTGGAAGGAATATATGCGTGGATGAATCCCTGATGAAGTATAAGGGAAGGCTGGGATTCAAGCAGTATGTTCCTTCCAAGCGCTCTAGGTATGGTGTAAAGATGTATAAGCTCTGTGATAGCGAGACTGGGTATACTCAGGCCTTCCGGGTGTACGAGGGAAAGGATAGCCACCTTGACCCTCCAGGTTGCCCAGAACATATGGGAACCAGTGGCAAGATTGTCTGGGACCTGATATTCCCCCTGATGAACAAAGGGTACCACTTGTATACTGACAATTTTTATACAAGTGTCCCTTTGTTCAAGCTACTGTACTGTTTTGATACAGTAGCTTGCGGCACAATTAAAAAGAACAGCACAGGTTTCCCAGGACAACTTGCACGCACCCGGCTACGGAGGGGGGAGACCTCAGCTCTGCGCCAAGAGGAGCTGTTGGCAGTTAAGTACAGAGACAAGAAGGATGTGTACCTTCTTACCACCATCCACACTGAGGGGACTGTGGAGGTCCCTGTACGTGGCAGAGCTGAGAGAACGAGGAAGCCAGTGTGCATCAAGGCCTATAACCGTCATATGGGTGGGGTTGATCTGGCAGATCAGCTGCTGCAGCCCTACCTAGTTATACGAAAGACAAGGGCCTGGTACAAAAAGGTTGCAATCTACCTAATGCAGATTGCAACCCACAACGCTTTCTTGTTGTTCAAAAAAGCAAACCCCGGGACGCAACTGAGATTTTTACAGTTTCAGCTCCAGATCATTTCGGGGATTTTGTACCGTGATGCACCTGCTCCCCGGGCGGTGATGGGAGAGAGCAGAGTTGGGGCTACACATTTTATTTTTAAAATCCCCCCTACTGCGGCAAAACAGAGTCCCCAAAAAAGATGCAGGGTCTGTTCTAAGAGGGGGCAGAGAAAAGACAGTGTATATTACTGTCCTGATTGCCCTGGGCAGCCTGGACTCTGCATTGGAGACTGTTTCAAACGATACCACACGCTGGCCCATTTTTAATTTATTTTTTGCCGTTCAGTTATTTTTTTTTGGTGTCTTTTTCTTTGGGGGGGGTTGTTACATTTACCCCGTGCATGGGGGGCATGGGTGTCCTTAGGAGGCCTCGCAGAAAACAACCCTGTAAGGGGTCCGCGGGCGGCTAGTAGGGGAGGCTGCTCGCAACTCGCAGCACTCACCCTCAGTCCATCGCCGCCCGCGGTCTCCCCTCCTCCTACCTGTCGGCGAGCGGCGTCTCCTCTCCGCCGCTCGCATCCGTCACGCCTCCCAGCGGCAGCATGTATAACGCTGCACGCTGAAAGGTCGTTGATTTATGCAAACGCAGGGGTCACGTGAGTGACCCGGCGTTAAAGCAACAGTACTACAATCACAGTGGGAGGCTTAGATATCTCCCACATGTGATTGTTAATTCTGATTGGAAGTTATCCAATCAGAATTTAACCTAGGGTATTTATACTCACCTTTCCTGTTCCTCCCTGCCCTGTTGTGGTCTTTGCTGTATAGTATTGATTCTGAACTTGTGATTTGTGGTTACGTACTCTCTGGCTTGTTAAGCTGACTTTGTGACTTTCTCCTACCCTTTGACCTCGGCTTGTTTCTCGTTATTCTGTTTTCTGGTTCCCCTGACTATTCTGTGTGTGCTTAGCCCGGCCACTCTAAGGTCCGGTACGGCACCTTTTCTGTGTGTGTGTGTGTGTGTGTGTGTCTGTTAGCGTGTTAGGTTCCTGGAATCGTGATAAACCCGGGGTGTGTTCCACAGTCAAAAAGCGGTGTGCGTGTCTACGTTTCAAGTATGTACCCTTTTGTGGCGATATATAAAACTGGGGTATGTGTTAAGCCCCAAGCTAAAGATAGGCCTATCAGAAGACATACTCTCAATTTCAACTCAAATGGCAAGTCATTCAGTTGTTACCGTACCTTCCCCAAATCCTGGCAGACCTATGCATGGGGGGGGGGCATGGGTGTCCTTAGGAGGCCTCGCAGAAAACAACCCGGGGTGTGTTCTTGCAATAACCAACAGCGGGCTCTCCTAAATCACAGTCAAATAGCGGTGTGCGTGTGTAAAATTGAGGATTGAACAGTTACCTCCACACACGTTCTTCAACTTGTTTTATCTTTTTTCTGGCTAAAAAAAAGTTGCATCAAAGCACTCCACATACATGCAATACCTCGGGGTGTCTACGTTTCAAGTATGTACCCTTTTGTGGCGATATATAAAACTGGGGTATGTGTTAAGCCCCAAGCTAAAGATAGGCCTATCAGAAGACAAACTCTCAATTTCAACTCAAATGGCAAGTCATTCAGTTGTTACCGTACCTTCCCCAAATCCTGGCAGACCTATGCATGGGGGGGGGCATGGGTGTCCTTAGGAGGCCTCGCAGAAAACAACCCGGGGTGTGTTCTTGCAATAACCAACAGCGGGCTCTCCTAAATCACAGTCAAATAGCGGTGTGCGTGTGTAAAATTGAGGATTGAACAGTTACCTCCACACACGTTCTTCAACTTGTTTTATCTTTTTTCTGGCTAAAAAAAAGTTGCATCAAAGCACTCCACATACATGCAATACCTCGGGGTGTCTACGTTTCAAGTATGTACCCTTTTGTGGCGATATATAAAACTGGGGTATGTGTTAAGCCCCAAGCTAAAGATAGGCCTATCAGAAGACATACTCTCAATTTCAACTCAAATGGCAAGTCATTCAGTTGTTACCGTACCTTCCCCAAATCCTGGCAGACCTATGCATGGGGGGGGGGCATGGGTGTCCTTAGGAGGCCTCGCAGAAAACAACCCGGGGTGTGTTCTTGCAATAACCAACAGCGGGCTCTCCTAAATCACAGTCAAATAGCGGTGTGCGTGTGTAAAATTGAGGATTGAACAGTTACCTCCACACACGTTCTTCAACTTGTTTTATCTTTTTTCTGGCTAAAAAAAAGTTGCATCAAAGCACTCCACATACATGCAATACCTCGGGGTGTCTACGTTTCAAGTATGTACCCTTTTGTGGCGATATATAAAACTGGGGTATGTGTTAAGCCCCAAGCTAAAGATAGGCCTATCAGAAGACATACTCTCAATTTCAACTCAAATGGCAAGTCATTCAGTTGTTACCGTACCTTCCCCAAATCCTGGCAGACCTATGCATGGGGGGGGGCATGGGTGTCCTTAGGAGGCCTCGCAGAAAACAACCCGGGGTGTGTTCTTGCAATAACCAACAGCGGGCTCTCCTAAATCACAGTCAAATAGCGGTGTGCGTGTGTAAAATTGAGGATTGAACAGTTACCTCCACACACGTTCTTCAACTTGTTTTATCTTTTTTCTGGCTAAAAAAAAGTTGCATCAAAGCACTCCACATACATGCAATACCTCGGGGTGTCTACGTTTCAAGTATGTACCCTTTTGTGGCGATATATAAAACTGGGGTATGTGTTAAGCCCCAAGCTAAAGATAGGCCTATCAGAAGACAAACTCTCAATTTCAACTCAAATGGCAAGTCATTCAGTTGTTACCGTACCTTCCCCAAATCCTGGCAGACCTATGCATGGGGGGGGGCATGGGTGTCCTTAGGAGGCCTCGCAGAAAACAACCCGGGGTGTGTTCTTGCAATAACCAACAGCGGGCTCTCCTAAATCACAGTCAAATAGCGGTGTGCGTGTGTAAAATTGAGGATTGAACAGTTACCTCCACACACGTTCTTCAACTTGTTTTATCTTTTTTCTGGCTAAAAAAAAGTTGCATCAAAGCACTCCACATACATGCAATACCTCGGGGTGTCTACGTTTCAAGTATGTACCCTTTTGTGGCGATATATAAAACTGGGGTATGTGTTAAGCCCCAAGCTAAAGATAGGCCTATCAGAAGACAAACTCTCAATTTCAACTCAAATGGCAAGTCATTCAGTTGTTACCGTACCTTCCCCAAATCCTGGCAGACCTATGCATGGGGGGGGGCATGGGTGTCCTTAGGAGGCCTCGCAGAAAACAACCCGGGGTGTGTTCTTGCAATAACCAACAGCGGGCTCTCCTAAATCACAGTCAAATAGCGGTGTGCGTGTGTAAAATTGAGGATTGAACAGTTACCTCCACACACGTTCTTCAACTTGTTTTATCTTTTTTCTGGCTAAAAAAAAGTTGCATCAAAGCACTCCACATACATGCAATACCTCGGGGTGTCTACGTTTCAAGTATGTACCCTTTTGTGGCGATATATAAAACTGGGGTATGTGTTAAGCCCCAAGCTAAAGATAGGCCTATCAGAAGACATACTCTCAATTTCAACTCAAATGGCAAGTCATTCAGTTGTTACCGTACCTTCCCCAAATCCTGGCAGACCTATGCATGGGGGGGGGGCATGGGTGTCCTTAGGAGGCCTCGCAGAAAACAACCCGGGGTGTGTTCTTGCAATAACCAACAGCGGGCTCTCCTAAATCACAGTCAAATAGCGGTGTGCGTGTGTAAAATTGAGGATTGAACAGTTACCTCCACACACGTTCTTCAACTTGTTTTATCTTTTTTCTGGCTAAAAAAAAGTTGCATCAAAGCACTCCACATACATGCAATACCTCGGGGTGTCTACGTTTCAAGTATGTACCCTTTTGTGGCGATATATAAAACTGGGGTATGTGTTAAGCCCCAAGCTAAAGATAGGCCTATCAGAAGACATACTCTCAATTTCAACTCAAATGGCAAGTCATTCAGTTGTTACCGTACCTTCCCCAAATCCTGGCAGACCTATGCATGGGGGGGGGCATGGGTGTCCTTAGGAGGCCTCGCAGAAAACAACCCGGGGTGTGTTCTTGCAATAACCAACAGCGGGCTCTCCTAAATCACAGTCAAATAGCGGTGTGCGTGTGTAAAATTGAGGATTGAACAGTTACCTCCACACACGTTCTTCAACTTGTTTTATCTTTTTTCTGGCTAAAAAAAAGTTGCATCAAAGCACTCCACATACATGCAATACCTCGGGGTGTCTACGTTTCAAGTATGTACCCTTTTGTGGCGATATATAAAACTGGGGTATGTGTTAAGCCCCAAGCTAAAGATAGGCCTATCAGAAGACAAACTCTCAATTTCAACTCAAATGGCAAGTCATTCAGTTGTTACCGTACCTTCCCCAAATCCTGGCAGACCTATGCATGGGGGGGGGCATGGGTGTCCTTAGGAGGCCTCGCAGAAAACAACCCGGGGTGTGTTCTTGCAATAACCAACAGCGGGCTCTCCTAAATCACAGTCAAATAGCGGTGTGCGTGTGTAAAATTGAGGATTGAACAGTTACCTCCACACACGTTCTTCAACTACTGTGGGGTGTAAACTTTTCAAATATATGCACGCTCATGGCAAGAAAATACATTGGGATATCTGATAAGGCCCTCAAAACAAGATAGGCAAACAAGATATATAAAATTTGAAAAACGCATATCAGACATTTTGCTTTGCACCCCCCCAGTGAACCCGACAAACGTATGCATGAGTGTTATCGCTGTACTCGGGAGATGATGCCAAGTACATATTGTGGTGTCCTTTGGCAGTAACACCTAACAGGAGCTTAGAATCTATGCACAAAGTAGAATGTGTGAGTGAAAAATAACACCACAAAAACGTTTGACAGAGACTGGTGGTAGAATTAGTGCATGTAAAGTGTTCAAATGCCACCATGTGAAATGCCCTAGGGTGTGTACTTTTCAAAAACATACAGTTTGACTGAGGTGAATTACATTGGTCGGCTTCAGACATGTTCCAACTGGGACATGGGTGCATGATGGCCAGCTGTGTTTTTTTTTGTTTGTTTTTTTATCATATTTTACTTTTTTTATTCTAGTACATTATATGATATGATGAAAATGATGGTATCTTTAGAATGAACATTTAATAGCGAGAAAAATGGTATATAATATGTATGGGTACAGTAAATGTGTAAGAGGCAAATTACATCTAAACACAACCACTGCAGAAATGTAAAAAGAGCCCTGGTCCTTAACGGTAATACAATTGAAAAATGGCCTGGTCACTAAGGGGTTACATATATAATCTATAAATATGTAAATATATATGTACATATTTAAATATACATATGTATGGTTTTTTTTCCCCTCTATTAATCATGTCTCATTTGATTTGTGAATAAAATCTCTATTTAGTGGTTGCCCCCTAGCCATCAATTGTCTTTTGCCCCATAAATCATCTTTTTTTTTTTTTGGCGCCGTGAGCAAAACCCCCAATCCCAAAGCAACTCAATATATTAAGCAAAGCCTTGTTGTTTGCTCGGTCTTATGTCCACATGGAGATAAGGAATTTGACTAAATAATTGAGCAACATTCTCCAAATCTTAATGCAGATGAAACCAAATGCTCAAGTACAATTGCCTTTATCAATTGTCTTTTATTCTTTGATTGCTCCTAACAAGTTATTTTTTTTTTAATTGTTTCAATCAGATTTTCTATTGGATTCCACATAGGGCTTTTACCGGGCCATTTTGGCAATGTAATATGACTTTTACTGCACCCAGCAGCAATATAACAAGCAGTTGAATCCTTCTGAAATAAATAATGCTTTATTAGTCTGGGAAAGATCACATGCTGAAGGTTTCAGTTTTGGCTCAAACATATCATTGATGTATTTTTGCCATTTACAGTACCACCAATCACACAAAAATCTGCCCACACCTTTTAGTAATAATTGATTGCTTTTTCAAGCTTGTATTAATAAAAGATTACGAGCAGCAGGGATCATGTTATGTTGAAAAAAATATGATTTAAAAAAAAAAGGAAAGGAAAAAGTCAGTGGCCAATTGATGACCCACTCACTCCTTCCACCCTGAAAAGAATAAAGCTTTTTAACACATCCAGGTGGTTGCCTTAGTAATCGTCCTGTAGCGGTGAAAACCCAGTTCCCTATCAGTTTCTCTTAAATGCGCCTCAGGTAATAGGTGTAGTTATAACCAAATACTCAGACAGGCAAGACAAAAACCACTACAATGAAAACCATTTTAAAAAATGGGGGTCGTAAAGGTGACAGGCTTATTTACATAAGGCAATTGCTGATTAGAGGTCTGACTGTTCCCTAGTACTTAGTCTTTCTTCTTTTCTCAGTAATACAGACTTGCGGTGACTTTGCAGATGGTTGTTCAGACTGTCTCTAGTGAGATAACCCTTCACTCTTCCCCTACTGACTTCCTTGCCACATAATTTGCACTTTGCATGTCTGTCTTCCTGGAGGCACTCAAATGATTCCAAACTTTGCTTTTCTACATTTGCCTGAAACCTTCACCTTGTGTTTGCTGAAGACACAGATGGATGTGCATCAGTAGCAAGCAATGATACCTTTTGTCACAGACAGGAGCTAAGCACAGTCTCAATTGGATTATTAGGATAAATGATCCAGGCTATCTATATCCTGACTCAAAGTTGGTGTAAGTAGCACTGGCAGTAGCTAGGCAAGAGGAACTTTTTTTTCCATATTTTCTATAAACAAGTAACAAAAATGCTGTCATACTCTAAATCATTGAATTGAGTATGATTGGCAGTGGCTACTGGCACAGCTGTAACCAGTAACTAACCACCAGCCTCACACTAGGATCCATTCAACTGTTATTAAACAGCATGTAAAACTAACTCAAAGGTTGTGTAAGTGGATATGTGTGACTATCTAACTTTAAATCAAAGTTTTTGTAAGTAAGTGGCACTGTGCCACGAGTAGGCACAGAGCACTGCAGTAACCTAACCAGTCCCACACATTATGATTAATAACTTAGTCTAGACTGATTTTCCTCTCCAGTCACTCCTCTAACACCTCACCCCATTGTCAGTCATTACACTGGCTGTGTCCTGTTTACTGTAGGAGTCAATTCAAAGTACTAATCCACACCTACAAGGCACTGAAAAATTCTAGCCCCTCTTATATCTCTTCACTGATTCATAAGTATGCCCCTTCTCAGCCTCTCAGCTCTGCCCTTCTGTTGTCCACTACTCGCACCCATACAGCCATCTCACTCTGACTCCCATCAGCCTGAGCGACCACTGGACCACCAGGAAGTCACCCTCCTTCATCTAAAAGGTAGGAAACAGGAGGGTAACTAAAACATTTTGTATATGTGTCTGTATATGTGTGTGTTTGTTTGTATGTATGTGTGTGTGTTTGTGTAAGTGTGTATGCATGTATGTGTGTGTGTGTGTACCTGTGTGCATGTGTGTTTGTATGTATATGTGTGTATGTCTCTGTGTGTGTGTTTGTATATATCTGTCTGTATATATGCATGTGTGTTTGTATCTATGTGTGTGTTTGTATGTAAGTGTGCTGTGGCGAAACCAGCTTCGCCACTGTGAACTGGAGAGGCCTGGCTGCTGGCCTCCTGCCCGCTGACTATGGCCCCTGGACGTGTCGCACTTTAGAAACTATATTTGGGCAGGTAATAATTTGTATTGCTGCTGCTGGCCCTTTAAAAGCAGCGATGGACATATTGGAACTTTTGGGACTACTGTACCTTTAAGACTGTGGAGCGTAGTACAGTAATCCTGCCTTTAATACTTTAATGTCATGTATGTATTGTTGTATGCAGTTACCTGGGTTATATATATGTACAGCATTCATCTGATTGTTCGGTAGAATCACTCCATTCATTATATTGAGGAAACTACCGAACAACCAGACCACCCAGGACTAAGTGTGGCCCCAATTACCGTTTGCAACAATGTTGCAAACGGGTAATTGGCAATCCATGTAATGTATTCTTTGTCCTCTGGGTGGCCGCCATTCGGGAAACAAACACGTGGCGGCGGCCATCTTAAACTACCGAACAGCGGTGTTTTGCCGTCGAGTGTCTGGAACTAAAATCGGACACTTGACTAGGCAAACACCGCTGAGACCTCCATACTTCCAGAAATTCGTATGGAAACTACCGAATGACCCGCCGTTCGGTAGAAAGAACCCCATAAACAAGGGAATTCATTCAAACCCTCTCCAGGCTCTATAACACAGGCAATTCGCCTGTTTTCATTCCCTTGTTTGTGACCGACCGCAGGGCCAAAATGCATGGAACTGTTTTCGGATACTTTACCCATGCGGTCGGTCAAATCTTTGGAACCCCATATCTCACGAACCATTCATCCGAATTACTTGAATTTTGGATATGTTGTCCCCCTGAATAAGGGCTATCCAGCGATGCTGGATTTAAAGGTGTACCCCTGGGTTTTGGGGTACATCCAGAACTTGGCTGAAAAAGTGTACCGGATAATTGAGTTTAATGTTATCTGAGGGGAGGGGATGTGTGGGCTGAACCATGTATGTGATTGGTTAATTTCATCCTCCCCCTGGGAGTGTCCTGTATGTACTTGTTTGTAATAAAAGCCAGACTGGGTGTCCCAGTCCACAGTTCTTGCTTAACCCTCAAAGCGATGTGTCGTCTCGGTCTTTGGGGGAATGGGATTGTATGCTGACTGCCAAGAGTGTAAGCCGATGTCTGCTTTTCTTGTTCAGCTGTTCCAGTGTTCGTGTGGTTCCAGTCGGGAGAATGGTGTTTGCAGTAGCTGCCTGTGCATCTGGAAAGGGGATTATCGCCTAAACTGGGTTTTATCCTCTTGTAAGTGAAACGGTCCGTTACATGTGCCTGCATGTGTGAGTCTGTGTATATGTGTGTTTGTCAATGTGTGTGTCTGCATGTCTATCTGTTGTCTGCATGTGTGGGGGGCAAATATGGGAGGATAGATGTATGGGGGTCCCAAAGGGCAATTTTTGCACCAGGGCCCAGTGGTTTCTAGTTACGCCTCTGACTGAGATCACAATACCACTAAACCATTCACTTCCAAAATTCCATACCCCAAATAAAGTATATGTACACCAGCTTTCACCTTCCCTAGTTCATGCTATGCTCTAGTATCGATTCCTATCTACCACAAAGGCACAGCAAGAGTAAAAGCAATACCTGTATGTTTGTATGTCTCCCTCAGTAGTATGAAATGTGTTAAAGAATCCTGGTTAGAAATAGTTTTTTTTTTATTGTTGCTATTTTTTTTTTACTCTTTATTGTGCACTTCACTGTGAATAAAATGAACATTTAACAAGTATCCCCAACCATAAATCACCTTGTTCACCTCTTGATTGGATAGAAGATGCAGTCCATATCATTGGACAGACCTCTGGCCATCATGGGAAACTAAGACACTTATTTGCCTTCTCTTTTTTTGGCACCACATGAAGAACACCTAATCTTGAAGCATCCAAGTATGTTTGGGCATCAATTTACCATTTGCTTAGTTTTACCTATGCATGGCGCTTCAGAGATCAAATATGACTAACCCAAATTTGGAAAAGTCTCAATTGGGACAAAATGAAATGGTCAAGCTTCCTTTTTGTATATTGTTCCTTAAGTTGTTTTCTATAGAATAGCCTGTCCATTTCTCATTTTGGAGGACAGGGCATCATGGATTATGCATGGCCTTTTATGCAATTAGAGAGTGTTTTTCTCAAAAGAAAATTTATTTTCCTGTAACATCTTTGAATAAATCATGCTTTAAACATTGTTCTTATTAATAGTAAGTCAGTCATTTAACATTGCTGCAGCTATCACTAAGAAAAGTGCTTTAGTATATTTTACTTTGAAATACTAGCCTGCCAATGCCTCCAGGGTAAAACTTGGACATTTCTGTTTTACAGAATACCAAATTCACAGATTACAAAAAATTAGGTGAGCTTGTCATTATAATTTAGAAGCTACATTTCATACCTTTTTTTTTCATGTATCTTCTCATTTGTAATTTCAGCATTTATTCACAGAACACTTTTCACTCAATGACAGCAAAGGATAATGCAGACATCTATATTTAATGACATATATCCTACATCGTGAATTATTGTATGTTGTTCCAAAAAGTTAAATGTTTTTTTCTAAAAAACCTAACATTTCAATTGAATCAAATTGATGTGATCTGTGATAATATCCATTTCATTTTGCTTGCAGTTGTTGTCATGATATTCCAGCAAAGGTTAAAATATACAGCAAGCTTTTATATACCTTATAAAAATGCTGCCAACTCACTCTTAGGTTCTTTACAATGTATAAAATTGCTGTGACCTTGATCCACCTTTCTGAAAAGTTAGGCTGTAGTTTTAACTCTAGCAGAACTTCCTAAGTGCTGTTCTTTAAAAAAAAAAAAAAAAGGTCTAGAAATATGTCAAACTATCATTTGAATTTAAATTAAATCAAACATGTTTTATCTGGTAGATATAAAATATTACACGATAGTAACTTATCTAGGAACATATAACAACCACTTTTTAAACCCCAGCATGCCATACGTACAATGGTTATTAATAAGTGATAATAAATATGAGTAAAATGTTAACAGTTGGATACAATTTTCAACCTAAAACACAAATAAGTCAACATATGCTAATGTGGTATATTTGAATTTAAATGGTATGTAACTGTTTTCCTCACATCCAACTCACATGGAGGTTTGTCTCTTTCAGCAGACTCAGACTTAAGGCCTTCAATAGGAATACTCTAGGTTAATTATTTATTTATAAAAATATTTTACCAGGATTATCTCTGGATCCATCCTTAGAATTGTATCAACATGTGTAAAAAATCCCCTTTAACCTCTTAACGACCAATGACGGTTCAGGACCATCATCAGACACATCACATTGAGGACTGATGACAGTCCTGAACCGTTATAATTACTTACCCGATCACCGCTGTTTCCCTGCCGGCGATCGGCGTTGCTCCGGGTCTGGGGGGCTGCCTGACAGCTCAGACAGTCCCCCCTTGGCAATTTAGGCCCATGCGGCCATGTGATTGCCCTAACAGATGATATGAACAGATTATATATATATATATATATATAATGTCATACTAAGGGTATTTTTTATATTAATATAAACATATATTAATGTATAAATACACTTATAATTAAATTATACATTACATAGTTACATAGTTACATAGCTGAAAAGAGACTTGCGTCCATCAAGTTCAGCCTTCCTCACATATGTTTTTTGCTGTTGATCCAAAAGAAGGCAAAAAAAAAACCCAGTTTGAAGCACTTCCAATTTTGCAACAAGCTAGGAAAACAATTCCTTCTTGACCCCAGAATGGCAGTCAGATTTATCCTTGGATCAAGCAGTTATTACCCTACATTGAAAGATTATATCCTTGAATATTCTGTTTTTGCAAGTATGCATCTAGTAGCTGGTTGAACATCTGTATGGACTCTGATAAAACCACTTCTTCAGGCAGAGAATTCCACATCCTGATTGTTCATACAGTAAAAAAACCTGTGCTAAAGCCCATTTCCTTTCTGTCCTATCTCCATTTTGTAAATTGCTATGAACCTCCCCCCCTACTACTAGTTTAAAATCTTCTCCAACCTTCTAGCCATCCTATCCCCCAGCACTGCAGTCCCTCTCCCGTTTAGGTGCAATCCATCACTACTATAAAGGTTGTACACAATCGCAAAGTCGGCCCAGTGCTCTAAAAACCCAAAACCATCCTTCCTGCACCAAGACTTCAGCCACGCATTAACCTCTCTAATCTCCCGCTGCCTTTCCACTGTAGCGCGTGGCACAGGTAATATTAATAAGTAAATACAAATAAATAAAAAAGTAAAAATAATAATAAAAAAATATGTATTAATCTTGTAACAGAATTTTTAATGACAAGCTTTTGGGAGAACCTCCCTTTCTCAAGTCTGAAGCATTTCTGAGCAAGGCGACACATAGAATTCAAAGTTGAGTTGTGATACAGGGGTTAAAGCGACATGAGTGTAGATAAGACACTGGTTTGTTAGAATAATACTATATAATATAATAACAATACTATATAATAATACGATATATATAATTACAATAATTTCAGAAATATACACGTAGACTTCAAATATATAAATATGTGTATATATATATAAATATATTTAAATTCTATGTGCATATTTATGTAATATTTTTACATAATTAAGTAATTTTATTGATTGCCATTTGAGGGACCTGCCTGACAACCCAGGCCGAAAGTCCAGATAATTTATTTTGCTAGCACTGTATTTAACCCTATAACTTTCCATGACTTCCTTAAACTTGTACATGGGGGGTACTGTTTTACTCTGGAAACTTTGCTGAACACAAATATTAGTTTCAAAGCAGTAAAACATATCACAGTGATGATATTGTTAGTGAAAGTGACTTTTTTTTTGCATTTTTCACACACAAATGGCACTTTCACTGATGATATCACTGTTGTGATACATTTTACTGTTTTGAAACACTAATATTTGTGTTCCTCAAAGTCTCCTGAGTATAACAGTACCCCCCATGTACAGATTTTATAGTGGTTTTGAAAGTTACAGTGTCATATATGAGGTTTAATTTTCTGTTTTTTAAATTTGCCAGATTGGTTATGTTGCTTTTGAGAGTGTATGGTAGCCCAGGAATGAGAATTACCCCCATGATGGCATACCATTTGCAAAAGAAGACATCCCAGGGTATTGCAAATGGGTGATGTTCAGTCTTTTTTAGTAGCCACTTAGTCACAAACACTGGCCAATGTTAGCGTTCATAATTGTGTTTTGCATTTTTAACACAAAAACAAATATAAATGCTAACTTTGGCCAGTGTTTGTGACTAAGTGGCTACCAAAATAGACTGGACATACCCCATATTGAATACCCTGGGTTGATTTAGAGATTTATGACAGATAACAGTGTTACAATGTCACTATTGATAAATTTAAAAATAAATATATTTTGAAACAGTAATTTCCTACTTGCACTTATAGCCCTATAACTTGCAAAAAAAAAAGCATAGAAACACTGAGTGAACTCAGGACAAAAGTTTGAATCTATTTAGCAGTTTTGTTCATTAGCTTTTGTAGATGAGTAAAAGATTTTTCAAGTAAAAGTAAAAAAACAAGATTTTTTAAAATTTTCACCATTTTTTTTTTAAAGTAAATGATATGACATGATACAAATAATGGTATGTAAACAAAGCCCTTCTTGTCCTGAAAAAAACAATATATAATTTGTATGGGAACAGTAAATGAGAAAAAGGAAAATTACAGCTAAACACAAACACCACAAAAGTGTTAAAACAGCCCTGGTCTTTAACGTACAACATGGCCAAAACAGTCCGGTCCTTAAAGGGTTAAAAATTTAATAAAATAAGCCAAACAGGAAAGACTTTAAAAACACTATTTATTTGCAAAGAAAATAAATGGAATTCAATAGGTAAAAGTAGTTAAAGTAGTACAAATAACACTGACGCATTCAGACATCGTCATTTTCAAAGTGCGTTATGTAACTCTCTGCAGTGTCTCCTTATTTATCTGCAAATTTGATGTCCAAAATCTTGATTTTGTTCACTATCTGTGTATATCATATCTGGAATCGACCATCCAATTATGATTAAAAGATTTGTATTTTTCAAGTGTTTCTGTGCTTATAATTATTAATATTGAGTATTTATTATTTCTATTTTATCTCTTTAAAGGACCTTTTGTGTCTTTTGTTTTAGAGCCCAGTGGACATGTATACGTTAACAGCAAATCCAATGTAGCAAATGTGAGATACAAACATGCTTTTCCTTAAACCTTCTATATAAAGCAATTTAAACATGTACATATAAAACTTCCTAAAATATTCTTTAAATATATGTAATTTTCTCAAAATCTACGTTCAAATCTAAAGGCGCTAGAGTTAAAATCACTTCTGTCCCACTGCTTGTTTTACCTTTTTCATTATGAGTATTAATTGTTTTACTCATCTTATATATCCATAGCTAACACAATAGGTTACATTAACTAGTTGCAGAACAAATGTGTATCAAAATGATTAACACTCAAAATTCAGAAAGTAACACTTTCTATTTGACTTACAGCATCAATGAAGATCCGGTCCGTGTCTTAAAACTTCATGTACATATGTTCCAGCTTTGACAGGCATTATGACATTGGAGGTCAGTACTGAAGCATATGCATCAGTATTCTCCTGACATCAAGGATCGTCATGTAGAAGCAAAGAAGTAGCCAGCACTCATCTGGATTCCTACTTGATTATCACTCTACTAGTTGTGTTATTCGAGTTACACATATGGAGATTTAATTCTGATATACTTCTATCGATTTGGATTTTGTGTTAGGGTTTCATTTGTGTTTAATAAATCTGCCTGTTTTTATGGAGAGCACTATGTTATGTTTTCATATATTTTACAGCACTTGGAATATTTTATCAACAGATTTGTGGGACTTTCAATGGACGTTTATTAAGTTTTTATGTTTCTAAACACATTTATCTACTCTGAGACTGTTTTTTATTAGCTAGCCAATGGGGATCCTATTTACATGGGTTCCCTGCTACCTTTTAGTGTATATATTTTAGAAGTGCAAAGTGGTTACTTCATTTTATTTAATTACATTTTATTTTAAATTTTATCTATTACATTTATTTTATGATTTCTCTTTCATTAATGATTTTTATTTGTATAACTTGTATTGCTATCATTTTATTAGTGTGGTATTCATTTTTTAGCAACGTATCCCTTAGTTAACTTACCCCATGAATTTCACTGCTTTGCTATTTAGTCACCATCATCAATGTCACATAATAATCTCAATATAAAGCTAAGGGATGGGGAAGTGGTCATGTTTCTCAATCCAGCATTAGCAGTAGTGCCATGGCTTCTGAGAGTTTGAACCAGCAGTAAAACTACCACCAGTGCAGCCGGTGCTGCAGCATCAAGGCCCTCAAGCTGCAGTAGCCTATTCGGTGGACCTCTCACTTAGGGCTAGCTTTTGGGCCACTCTCATCAGGGACTGGGTTGGGTGCAGTGGTCCTTTAACGGTGTGTTCGAGCTCCTAACTTGGCAGAGCTAGAGGAAGTGTGTACAGGCTAACAGTGAGAGTTTCAATACAGAAGGAAATGAGATACGGCTGTATACAATCTAAAACAGGAACAAAAAAATACACATAGTGTAATACAGTAAAGCAAATACTAATGTGCTGAGATTATAATGCACTCACGAGATCAAGATGAATAACGTGCCCAAAAGGTGCCTGCCCCGATAAACTTGGGCGGCTAAACGTCTCCACTCTCCACTGGTAATCCAAGCAGACCAAAATATGGAATGAGACTCCAGTAGGTATAGGTAAAATAAATGTATAAATTTATTGGAAAAAAGAGGCCATATATATTAGCCACACAAAATAAAATAGAATAGAATAGAGGATAGGTGCTACGCGTTTCGTTCCTATGGTCGGGAACTTCCTCAGGGACCAAAATTAAATGATACAACAATAAAAACAATCAATACAAAAAATTCATACAATATACTCCCCCTCCCCCGAGTCTCTATAAATAGGGCAGAGCCCTCAGTTCATTGGTGGATCCTGTGGGAGTTACCAATGATCCTATGGTCCTGTTCAGGTGTGGAGTGTCCTATGATCCTGTTCAGGTGTGGAGTAGATGTTTCGTCGTCCTCCGCGTTCCAATAACATATGCGTTCCAGCTTGATCAGGATAGACAAATACGCATGTTGCCCAACTAGAGGTCGTCCAATACATGGCTTTTCTAAAGGTAATATAGACTTTGCAGAAACATACACAGGCTAGGAGGGAACAGAAAGGGGAGAGCCCTCAACTTCCATTAGCCACAGCTAGCAGATCCACTGGACCACAGAAAAACCACTGTCCTGCATCCAAAATGTATAGAAACAAGATGGTGGCTGAAAATATGGAACTTCTAACTTCTGTATGTGTGTGTCAGTGTTTATGTGTATGTGTACATATGTTTGTGTATATCAGTGTTTTTGTGTAAGTATGGTGTGTTTGACAAACCACCTTTAAATATCCTGTCCTTTTTAACTAACTAACTAACTAACAGTAAAATGCTGGACTACTGTATAACACAACAAAGGATGTTGTGCAATGTGCTTGGTTAAACAAAGGCTCAAAAAATCTCCACAAGTATTGGGTGGGCAGGCACACCACCTGCTACATGCAACCCATCTACCATGCATTGTGAGAGATACAGGTATCTAATTGCATCTGAGGCTGGAAGGTTTATTGCCCAGAGGCATGGTCAGGCTCTAAGCTGACGAGTGATAGGCTGAAAAAAAAAAAGGAAACTTAAATTGAGCCTACAGTGGAATTGTAGGGTGCCTTAGACTCTCATTCCAACATGAGGCAATATAATAGGAGGGAGTGATCCAGTGTGGGGGATATAGCTCCATTTAACTAGAGATCCAAAGGCCTTTGCGTGTCTTCTTGTTGGACTGTGTATTTAAATCTTCCCAACATAACCCAGACGTAGATCCTCCTTCTATGTTAGCAGCTGAGCCATGCTCTTGGAAAATGTAAGGATAATTTAAGTTAACAGCAAGAAAGACTGTAAGTTTTAGCATTTAGCTTTTATTTTATACCTGTAACTATAATTGTATTCCCGATATTTTAACCTATTCCTTTAAATGTAATAACTCTTTCTGGCTGATTGATTGCAAGCTCACATGGTTAATGATACCCCACAGAAACTTGCTTTATTGCTCTTGGTGTATAGTATATATAATATACTATATCAGAGGGTCTTATAGTATTTTATCTGACACCCGTATGAAATTTGGTTGGGTTCTGAGTAGTGATGTCGCGAACACGAAATTTTCGGTTCGCGAACGGCGAACGGGAACTTCTGCAAACGTTCGCGAACCACGCAAACCGCCATTGACTTCAATGGACAGGCGAATTTTAAAACCCACAGGGACTGTTTCTGGCCACAAAAGTGATGGAAAAGATGTTTGAAGGGGACTAACACCTTGACTGTGGCATGCCGGAGGGGGGTCCATGGCAAAACTCCCATGGGAAATTACACAGTTGATGCAGAGTCTGGTTTTAATCCATAAAGTGCAGAAATCACCTAACATTCCTAAATCGCAATGAATATGGATTGACACCTGACATATGACATATTGACACCTTGACATATGGATTGACACCTGTCCTCAGAGCCCCTGATGCACACGGACACATAGCAGAATAGGGACTGTTCCCCTTACATAGGGTCACTTGGCAGGTATGGATTGACACCTGTCCTCAAAGCCCCTGATACAAACTGACACAGAGCAGAATAGAGACTGTTCCGCCTACATAGGGTCACTTGGCAGGTATGGATTGACACCTGTCCTCAAAGCCCCTGATACACACTGACACAGAGCAGAATAGAGACTGTTCCCCGTCCTCAGAGACCATGATACACACTGACAAAGAGCAGAATAGAGACTGTTCCCCCTACATAGGGTCACTTGGCAGGTATGTATTGACACCTGTGCTCAAAGCCCCTAATACACACTGATACAGAGCAGAATAGAGACTGTTCCCCGTCCTCAGAGACCATGATACACACTGACACAGAGCAGAATAGAGACCGGGGGTCTAGTAGCGTGGACACCCAGCACAGGTCATTCTCCTTCAGCCTTTTTATACGAGGGTCCCTCAACAGGCACGACAGCATGAAAGACCACATTTGCACAAGGTTGGATGCCGAGCTACTCATTTCCCATTCTTCCTTCTCGCTGATGTCAATAAAGGTATGTTCTTCCCCCCAGCAACGTACAACACCACGGGTACCAGATAGGTGACAACGATCACCCTGGGATGCCTGTTGTGGTTGGTCTTCCTCCTCCTCCTCCTCAAAGCCACATTCCTCCTCTGATTCCTCTTCCTCACAATCCTCTTCCAGCGTTGCCGCAGGTCCAGCAAGCGATGCTGATAAGGCTGTTTCTGGTGGTGATGGTGACCACAACTCTTCCTCTTCACGCTCATCTACGGCCTGATCCAGCACTCTTCGCAGGGCACGCTCCAGGAAGAAAACAAATGGTATGATGTTGCTGATGGTGCCTTCGGTGCAACTGACTAGGTTTGTCACCTCCTCAAAAGGACGCATGAGCCTACAGGCATTGCGCATGAGCGTCCAGTAACGTGGCAAAAAAATTACCAGCTCCCCAGAGGCTGTCCTAGCACCCCGGTCATACAAATATTCATTAACAGCTTTTTCTTGTTGGAGCAGGCGGTCGAACATTAGGAGTATTGAATTCCAACGTGTCGGGCTGTCGCAAATCAAGCGCCTCACTGGCATGTTGTTTTGCCGCTGAATATCGGCAAAGTGAGCCATGGCCGTGTAGGAACACCTGAAATGGCCACACACCTTCCTGGCCTGCTTCAGGACGTCCTGTAAGCCTGGGTACTTATGCACAAAGCATTGTACGATCAGATTACACACATGTGCATTGCACGGCACATGTGTCAACTTGCCCAACTTCAATGCCGCTAACAAATTTGTTCCGTTGTCACTTTGCCGATATCCAGTTGCTGCGGAGTCAGCCACTTTTCCACCTGTGCGTTCAGGGCGGACAGGAGTGCTTTTCCGATGTGACTCTCTGCTTTCAAGCAAGTCAAACCCAAGACGGCGTGACACAGCCATATCCGGGATGTGGAATAGTACCTGGGGAGCTGGGGGGGTTGCCGTTTATGTGGAGCAAGACGCAGCAGCAGAAGAGGACTCAGCCGAGGAGATTATGGAAGAGGATGGAGTAGGAGGAGTAGAGGAGGTGGCAGCAGGACTGCCTGCAAGTTGTGGCAGTGTCACCAACTCCTCTGCAATGCCACGCATTGCATGTGTGAGGAACTGACTCTGCTGGGTTTCAAACCCTTGTTTACATGCTGCTTAACCTCTTCCTTACCACTACACCAGCCTGCCTTTTGCAAATGTACCTGAGATCTGGTAACCTTGACTCTATAAGCATTGGTATCAGTGACAAGTCTCTTCAGCTGTGTCTGGTCATGTGTCTGGTTCTTGGCCTATAAAAGCCACTTCCTGTCTCTGTACCTTTGCCAGATTATTGTGGTTCCTGTACTCTCTAATCAAGCTTGTTCCTGTTTCTCCTGCCTGTTGCTGATTTTGGACAGTTTTGACTTTGCTGCTTCTCCTTCCCACTGACCTCGGCTTGCCTCACTACAATTATCATCTCTCTGTTCCAGTCTCCCATCTCTGCTTAAGACCATGAGGCCACTCAAGGCTCAGGGGCTCAACCACCCGGGTAACAAGTGGCTACCTCTGGCAGAAAACATTGCTGATCTGGCTACTGGACTCCAAAACTTTGTAACATCAATATCATTACAGAATAATCTGGCCCATTCATGGAGACCGTCGGATCAGATTCTGCATTGGCCCAGCAGGTTGCTTTTAATGCAGGAACTATGCAGACCCAGGCACAGACCATTCAAGTGCTGCAAGATCAGGTAGCTGAACTGCAAAATGAAGTTCGATCAATGCATAGTGAGCTTACCAGCTACAGGGCACATAATGTTGCACTGCTGCTGCTACTACTGTTACACCTGCACAAGATGCCCGCTTGCCTCTACCAGAAAAATTTGGAGGAGACCGCAAAAAATTTAGGGGTTTCCTAAATCAATGCCGTTTGCATTGCATGATGTTACCTAACCGTTTTCCATCTGAAAGAGAGAAGGTGGGATTTATTTTCTCCCTATTCAAAGATGAAGCCCTGGCTTGGGGCTCCCCTTTTCTGGAACAGGACAGTCCAGTCTTGGGAAATTTAAAAGACTTTCTTGAGGCCATGTGCCTAGTTTTTGATGACCCCAATCGCTGTGCTACAGCAGAAGCCACTCTCCTTCATTTACATCAAGGGAGGCGCTCTGTGGCTGAATATGCTGCTGAATTCAGACAGTGGGTTGCTGATACTACTTGGAACCAATCAGCCCAGAGGTTCCACTTCAGAAGGGGTCTCTCAGAAGCTATAAAAGATGAGCTAGCTCGTGTTGATCTTCCTGTTGAGTTTGATGCATTTGTGCGGTTGGCTATCCGTATTGATCGGAGACTTTCAGAAAGAAGATTGGGCTCTTTTAAACCAAGTGCTACTCCTACTTTCTATTCAAGAATTTCTACTCCGACCCCAAAAACACCTACAGAATCTGAACCTGAGGCGATGCAGGTAGATCTAATAAGAGGGTCATTATCCAATGAAGAAAAACAGTGGCGACGCACTCACAATTTATGCCTGTATTGTGGTAGTGCAGGGCATTATGCCATCAATTGCCCTAGCAAGTCTAAAAGAACAATAGCTATGACTGCTGAGGGTGCACAGATTCAACACCAATCCCAGATTTCAGACCAACTGGATTCTGTCACACAACCCTTGTTTTCTCTGGCTCAGGGTGAAGAGGGTATGATGACTCAACATCCTCATTTGGTGGTGCCAAATCACTTTGCAATATGGTGATAATAAAATTTCAACTACAGCTATGATAGATTCTGGAGCAGGCGGAAACTTTATGGATATCAAATTTGCAGCAGGAAATAAAATTCAGTCTATCCCTAAATCTTCACCTGTGTTAATGGAAACAGTAGACGGTTCTCCACTTACGTCAGGCCCGGTTACACATGAGACTGTGCCCTTAAAATTGATTCTGGAAGTGAATCACCATGAGTCTATATCTTTCCACCTAATTTCCTCAACACAGTTTCCAGTGATTTTGGGTATACCCTGGCTTGCTCTGCATAACCCACAGATTGATTGGAAGACTAGAACTTTGTCCTTTCCTTCAGAACACGGCTTAATGAATTGTCAACCCTCTAAGGCAACACCTGTTGCCACAACAATTAATGAAATGGTTGATACAAACTTAACTAAGCTTCCTCTACAATATCGGGATTTTGCAGATGTCTGTGATAAGAAGAATGCTGATCAGCTTCCACCTCACAGGCCTTATGATTGCCCCATAGAGCTGCTACCTGGAGCTGCTATCCCATTTGGCCGTATATACTCCCTTTCTGAGCCTGAATTGAAAGCACTTCGTGAATACATACAAGAAAATCTTGCCAAAGGCTTTATTCGACCATCTACTTCTCCAGCAGGAGCTCCTATATTCTTTGTAGAAAAGAAAGATGGCAGTCTACGGCCATGTGTCGATTACAGGGACATTAATAAAATCACTGTTAAAAACCGCTATTCCTTGCCTCTCATTCCTGAACTTCTGGAGAGACTTAGTTCAGCTAAAATATTTACGAAGCTTGATCTACGGGGGGCATATAATCTGGTTCGCATAAGACCAAATGATGAATGGAAAACAGCTTTCAGAACCAGGTACGGACATTACGAATATCTAGTAGTGCCATTTGGGCTTTGTAATGCCCCTGCAACTTTTCAGCATCTAATCAATGATGTACTACGGGATCTCCTGGATCAGTTTGTTGTGGCATATTTGGATGATATCCTGATATTTTCTGATAATCTTGAAAATCACAGAAAACAGGTCTGCATTGTTCTTGAGCGCCTTCGTACCCACCACCTATACATTAAACTGGAAAAAAATGTGAGTTTGAACAAACAGAAATTAAATTCCTGGGATATGTAATAACTCCTAAAGGTTTAAGTATGGACGCAAGTAAAATTAAAGCTGTGCTGGACTGGCCCATCCCCAAGAATGAAAAAGATATTCAGAGATTTGTGGGGTTTTCCAATTTTTACAGGCGTTTCATTAAGAATTTCTCTGCCGTTATTACACCGATCACTGAACTTACACGTAAAGGGACTCCTTTTCAGTGGTCCAATAAGGCTGACACTGCATTTTCCAGATTAAAGACTCTGTTTACATCTGCCCCTATCCTGGTACATCCTCAGCCAGAATTGCCATTTACTGTAGAGGTAGATGCTTCTGATTCAGCTGTTGGGGATATACTGTCTCAAAGGACTGGACCTAAGATGTTGTTACATCCATGTGCCTTCTATTCCCGCCAGATGTTACCAGCAGAAAGAAATTATGACATAGGGAATAAAGAACTTTTGGCTATAAAAGCTGCCTTTGCCGAATGGAGACATCTCTTGGAGGGAGCCACCCATCCAATTACTGTCCTCACAGATCACAAAAATCTGGAATGTATTCAATCAGCTAAGAGACTGTCAGCCAGACAAGCGCGCTGGTCCATATTTTTCTCAAGGTTTAATTTTTTTATTTCATACCGCCCTGGTTCCAGAAATGGCAAGGCTGATGCCTTGTCTAGGATAGCTGACCCCCTCCATACTACAGTAACCAAAGCCACCATCTTGCCTGAGAGTAGATTTTTAGGAGTTACCTTTCCTTCTGATCTAATGTCTCGCATTAAAAAGGGCTACGCTGCTGATCCAGTTTTTCGTGATCCTCCTCGTGATCTTCATATGACCATGCTTAATGGGTTTTGGATTTTTCAACAACGTCTGTTTGTTCCAGAATCAGTGCGACTGGACGTTTTACGTCTCTACCATGACTCAAAACCAGCAGGTCATCCAGGAATCCGAAAGACACAAGAACTACTTACCCGATCCTTTTGGTGGCCTAAATATTATGAGGATGTTAAGAAGTATGTGTCCTCTTTTGATGTATGTGCCAGACATAAGACTCCTCGCTCATCCCCTGTTGGCATGCTTCAGCCTCTTCCTATTCCTCATCGTCCCTGGGGATCTATATCCATGGACTTTATTGTGGAACTACCTCCCTCTAAGGAACACACTACCATTCTTGTTGTTGTGGACCGGTTAACTAAGATGAGTCATTTCATAACAGCTCGTGGTCTCCCTTCAGCTAAACAGACTGCTGACCTAGTTATTCGGGAAATATTTCGCTTGCATGGAGTGCCTGATGAAGTAATTTCTGACAGGGGAGTGCAGTTTACATCTCATTTTTGGAAATATTTTTGTTCTATTCTAGGTATTAATGTAAATCTGTCGTCAGCTTTTCATCCACAAAGTAATGGACAGACTGAGCGAACCAACCAGACGTTAGAACAATATTTGCGGTGCTATATTAGTTACCTGCAGGATGACTGGCTGGATTTTCTACCCACGGCGGAATTTTCCTATAACAATGCCCAACACTGCTCCACTTCTCTGAGCCCATTTTTTGCTAATTATGGTTACCATCCAACCTTTCTAGTGAGTCTCCCAATTACTACTTCCATTCCTGCAGTCACTGACCGGCTAACCGCCTTAGGAGATTCCCAAGAACTGTTGAAGAAGACTCTTTCGGAGGCTCAGGAATGTTACAAAAGAGCTGCTGATAGGCATAGAAAGGAGGCCCCAGTTTATCATGTTGGTGACAAGGTTTGGCTGTCAACAAAGAATCTTAAGCTTAGGATTCCTTCTCATAAATTGGGTCAAAAGTTCATGGGACCTTTTGAGATCATCGCTCAGATCAATGCTGTCACCTTCCGTCTGCAACTTCCAGATTCCATTAAAATGCATCCGGTGTTTCATGTTGCACTGCTTAAACCTTTTCATGAAAATACTTTCCCTGGTCGAGCCCTGCCTGCCCCACCACCAGTCCTCGTGGATGGTGAAGATGAATACAAGGTGGAAAAAATTCTTGACTTCAGGATATTCCGCAACAAGCTTCAATATTTGGTTCTTTGGAAAGGCTATGGTGAAGAGGATAGATCATGGGAACCAGTGGACAATATTCATGCTCCTGATCTTCTTCAGTCTTTCCATGCACAGTACCCTGCTAAACCAGGAAATAGGGCATCCAGAGGCTGCGCCTGTAGAGGTGGGAGTAATGTGAGGAACTGACTCTGCTGGGTTTCAAACCCTGGTTTACATGCTGCTAAACCTCTTCCTTACCACTACACCAGCCTGCCTTTTGCAAATGTACCTGAGATCTGGTAACCTTGACTCTATAAGCATTGGTATCAGTGACAAGTCTCTTCAGCTGTGTCTGGTCATGTGTCTGGTTCTTGGCCTATAAAAGCCACTTCCTGTCTCTGTACCTTTGCCAGATTATTGTGGTTCCTGTACTCTCTAATCAAGCTTGTTCCTGTTTCTCCTACCTGTTGCTGATTTTGGACCGTTTTGACTTTGCTGCTTCTCCTTCCCACTGACCTCGGCTTGCCTCACTACGATTATCATCTCTCTGTTCCAGTCTCCCATCTCTGCTTAAGACCAGAAGGCCACTCAAGGCTCAGGGGCTCAACCACCTGGGTAACGAGTGGCTACCTCTGGCAGAAAACATTGCTGATCTGGCTACTGGACTCCAAAACTTTGTAACATCAATATCATTACACCATGCTTGTCAGCCGTTAGCAGATTTACCCAATGCGCAGTGTAGGTGGTATACCTGCCCTGACCATGCTTTGCAGACCAGGTATCAGTGGTCAGACGGACCCTTGCCCCAACACTGTGTGCCAGACTTCCTTTTGCACAATCGAGTACAGGTTGGGGATTGCCTTTTGTGAAAAGAAATTTCGTCCGGTTACCTTTCACTGCAGTGTCCCAATAGCTACAAATTTTTTGAACGCCTCAGACTCAACCAGATTGTATGGTAAAAGCTGACGGGCTAATAGTTCGGACAAGCCAGCTGTCAGACGCTGGGCAAGGGGGTGACTTTCTCACATTGGCTTCTTCCGCTCAAACATGTCCTTGACAGACACATGACAGTGGGCAGATGAGCGGGAACTGCTCAAGGCGGGAGACGGAGTGGCGGATGGTTGAGAGGGGGCAAGGAGGACAGAAGTGGTACACGTGGCTGAAGATGCTGGACCAGGAGGAGGATGGCGGCTTAGAGTAGGCGTGCTGCTTGTACTCATGTGTTGATCCCATAGGCGTTTGTGATGTGAGATCATGTGCCTACGCAAAGCAGTTGTACCTAGGTGGGTGTTGGACTTCCCACGACTCAGTTTCTTTTGGCACAGGTTGCAAATGGCATCCCTGTTGTCAGAGGCAGACACACACAAAAAATTCCACACTGCTGAGCTCTGCAATGACGGCATTCTGGTGGTGGACACAGCATGCGTTGATTGGCGTGCTGTCGGGCTGACCCCAGGTGCCGATGCATGCTGTCTGACTGTGCCACTAGCTCCTTGGGATGACCTCCCCCTGCTTCCAACTCATCTCCTCCTCCTCCTCTCTATCTCCCCATCTGAACTTTCACCCTGTTCTTCTTCTTGCCGAGCGGGCACCCACGTGACATCCATGGACGCATCGTCATCATCAACCTCTTCACTTCTATCTGACAACTCAGCAAAGGAAGCAGCAGCGGGTACAACATCATCATCATCATCACACCGTACGTCCATGTGTGTAATGCTGCCTGCCTGAGACATATCCCTGTTATCTACATCCTCTGGCAATAATGGTTGCGCATCACTCATTTCTTAAAATGGATGTGTGAATAACTCCTCTGACATACCAAGTAAAGCGGCTGTGGTGCTAGTTTTGGTGGTGGCGGCAGGCGGGTGAGTGGTATCTTGAGAGGTGCCTGAAGCTAAGCTGGAGGAGGATGGTGCGTCAAGGTTCCGAGTGGAGGCTGTAGAAGATTGGGTGTCCTGTATTAGCCAGTCAACTATGTCCTCAGAACATTTCAAGTTCAGGGTACGTGGCCTCTGAAAACTGGGCATTATTCTAGGGCCAAAGGGAATCACATCACCACGACCACGATGGCCCCTGCGGGGTGGCCTGCCTCTGCCTGTAATTTTTTGGGGGATTAGTGGTACTATGCATGCAAGCTACTGTGAGACCAGTTATGAGTGGCAATGTGCAATGGCAGAGGTCTGCAGAGTACATGCTGTAAGCCTGACATCCGCTTGAAGACAACTAACTGCTATTCAATCTATAACAGTGAAGAAAGTTTATTGGTTTTAAATGCACGCTATTGTGACACCAGATATGAGTGGCAATGTGCACTGGCAGAGGTCTGCAGAGCACACGCTGAAGGCCTGAAACACCCGCTTTAAGGACACTGACTGCTATTAGCTTACACTGGAAAACTGTTTTTCTTTGTAAAAGCACGCTATAGAGACACCAGATATGAGTGGCAACTGTCAAAGTACGCTGGCAGGGTTCTGCAGGGCACACGCTGAAGGAAGGCCTGAAACACCTGCTTTAAGGACAGTGACTGCTATTAGCTTACACTGGAAAACTTCTTTTCTTTGTAAAAGCACGCTACAGAGACACCAGATATGAGTGGCAACGGTCAAAGTCCACTGGCAGGGTTCTGCAAGGCACACGATGAAGGCCTGAAACACCTGTTTTAAGGACAGTGACTGCTATTAGCTTACACTGGAAAACTTTTTTCTTTGTAAAAGCACGCTACAGAGACACCAGATATGAGTGGCAACTGTCAAAGTACGCTGGCAGGGTTCTGCAGGGCACACGCTGAAGGAAGGCCTGAAACACCCGTTTTAAGGACACTGACTGCTATTAGCTTACACTGGAAAACTTGTTTTCTTTGTAAAAGCACGCTACAGAGACACCAGATATGAGTGGTGGCACTGGGCAAATGGGCACAGTATCCACTGAGCCTGACACAGAAGCTGGCAGACAACTAACTGCTCTTCTTCAATCTATTACAGTGAAAAAATGTTTTGGTTTTAAATGCAAGCTTAAGCTATTGTGACACCAGCAGTGAGTGAGTGGTGGCACTGGGCAAATGGGCACAGTATGTACTGTGAGCCTGACACAGAAGCTGGCAGGCAGGCAATTGCAATTACATTACACAAAAAAAAAAAAAGCAGACTGATGTTCTAGCCCTAAAAAGGGCTTTTTTGGGGGTGCTGTTCTTACAGCAGAGATCAGATGAGTCCTTCAGGATTGTAGTGGACACTGAATACCCTAGCCTAGCTATCAATTTCCCTATCTAATCAGCAGCAGCTACACTTTCCCTCCTCTCATTAAGCATGCAGCTTCAGAATGAATCTAAAATGGATGCTGGGAGGGAGGTGGGAGGGTCTGCTGCTGATTTGCTGGGATGTGTTTGCTGACCGAGAGGCACAGGGTCAAAGTTTGCTCAATGATGACGAATAGGGGGTGGATCGAACCGCCCATGTGTTCGCCTGCGGCGGCGAACGCGAACACACTATGTTCGCCGGGAACTATTCACCAGCAAACAGTTCGGTACATCACTAGTTCTGAGTAATTGGTTCAGTTTGAGGAATCTAAGACACTCAGGCATATTAGGTTCTCGAAGATGGTAGCCAGGTAAATGCTCCCCTGCATTTCGGCACCATCCTGGTTTAATAGGGAGCAGCAGAGATTTAGTAGTTCTTTAATAGTAGTTAATATTTCCCTAAAATATTTTGTGGACAGAATGTGGGTAAGTGTATATCTGCATTTGAGTGGCAGTGTATGTGTATTTATATGTATGTAGAAATATACACTAATAAGCCACAACATTACAACCACCTACCTAATATCATGTAGGTCAGCCTTATCCTGCCACCATCAGCTCTGATGCATTGAGGGATTGACTCCAGAAGACCTCTGAACATGTCCTGTGGTATTGTGATGGGCAATTGTACGATAATATACATTGCTAAATTGTAATTCTTAAACTGAACCATGTTTCTTTAATTAATAAGCTCTCTTCTTCTTTCATTGCATAACATGCTGCGTAGTTCTAACTTACGCCATTTTGTCTTAGCTTAATACAATAACAAGAATACATAAACATCTTCAAGGCCATAATGCGTAGTTCTAACTCACACCATTTTGTCTTAGCTTAATACAATAACAAGAATGCATAAACATCATCAAGGCTATGCTACGTTATACTGACTTGTTTATTACATTTCCTTTTCATTTATGAACTGCATTAACCTTACACTGAATTAACCTATACATTAACAGTAGTAATTAGACATATTATACTACATATACACATGATGACCAATGCTGGACAGACACTTACTGACCAACTTTGAAAGTGACATATACTGAGAGATTACCTGTAATCAGGAAGGTTATGTTATACTAATACTTTATTTGTATTGCAAGCATTTATTCCTATAATTCTATATACTTTGCTTATGATATATTAAAGGACCACTCTAGTGCCAGGAAAGCATACTCGTTTTCCTGGCACTAGAGTGCCCTGAGGGTGCCCCCACCCTCAGGGACCCCCTCCCGCCCGGCTCTGGAAAGGGGAAAAGGGTTAAAACTTACCTTTTTCCCGCGCTGGGCGGGGAGCTCTCCTCCTCCTCTCCGCCTCCGATCCTCCCCGTCGGCTGAATGCGCACGCGCGGCAAGAGCTGCGCGCGCATTCAGCCGGTCTCATAGGAAAGCATTCATAATGCTTTCCTATGGACGCTTGCGTGCTCTCACTGTGATTTTCACAGTGAGAATCACGCAAGCGCCTCTAGCGGCTGTCAATGAGACAGCCACTAGAGGAAAAATGGGAAGGCTTAACTAATTGATAAACATAGCAGTTTCTCTGAAACTGCTATGTTTATAAAAAAATTAGTTAACCCTAGCTGGACCTGGCACCCATACCACTTCATTAAGCTGAAGTGGTCTGGGTGCCTAGAGTGGTCCTTTAATAGTTTACTACGTTTATATATCTGTATTCATTTATATTCAATAAACTATTTTATTAAGACAAAAATAAATGCTTCCAATTCCTATTTTTATTGTATTCTCTATTATTTACATATTTTAAATAGATAAACTCTATACCAACTATATAATATTTTAGCAAAGATATCTGTATGGTTAGCCCTGCTAAATTCTATGTTTTAAGATGTTATAATGGTAAGTAGGGGTACTAGCGGTTACAGTATCTTCATCAAATCCTTTAAGTCCTGCAAGTTGCATGGTGGGAACATAGTTAGGATTTGTTGTTTTAGCACATCCCACAGATGCTCAATTAGATTAAAATATGGGGAATTTGAAGGCCAAGGCAATACTTTGAACTTTGCCATGTTCCTCACAATTTTCCTGAACAATTTTTACAGTGTGGCAGGGTGCATATCCTGCTGAAGGAGGCCACTGCCACCAGAGAACACCTTTGCAATGAAGGGGTGTGTGTGATCTCCAATAATTTCTAGGTAGGTGAAAATAACATTCACATGAATGCCAGGACCCAAGCTTTCCCAGAAGAACATTGCCCACAGCGTAACACTGCCTCTGTCTTCCTTTCCATAGTTCTTGTGGGGAACATCAAAGCTTTGGTGAGGACTTGAGCACAGAGTACAAAATGAGTATCCACATGTCTGTTGATGTTGTTGTTGGTGGTGACAATGATGAATCTGATCATAAGAATTCTGACCCCATTAGCACTGCAGACATAGCATTTTTACTTGTGACCAAGGGCTTCCTTGACAATGAGTATAATGGACCAGAGGAATTAAAATAGGGGAGTTTGGAGAGGACATGCATCATCAAGTGTTTTCTCAGTGGTAGCAGTTCATCTATATCTACTATAGAATCGCCTCATCCAACAGAGACCGTTGTGACATCAGCTGCACCTGCTACCACTGGCACATGTAGTCCATTTATTGTTATTATTACCAACACCACTACCAATCTCCCCACCATCAACATCACCAGTACAAGCACCATCAAAATTTCCTTTAGCATTAATCAATAAAATGCATGTGTACAGCTGAGTGTCGCAACAGTTTCTGCTGCCACCAGTGCAAATCCACCTGCATCTTCAGCAGATGCAAGGTAAAGGGTGAGGGTAATGTATCACACCAGTGAAGGAAAGTTTGGCACTTTAAGTGCCTTCGAGAAGGCCAACTTGCAAAGTACAAATTATGCCTCCAGGGGATGAGTAATGGGTCATTTAATAGTGCCAGATATGCACAAACAGCACAAGTCTGTGTTACTGAGGGAAGAAAATAAATAAATAAATAAATAAATAAAATGGTGAATCATATTGGGTGAACAAATACATGTTAATAAATAAAATTAAGTTTTACAAACTAAAATGTGCCTTTGTTTAACCCCTTAAGGACCAAACTTCTGGAATAAAAGGGAATCATGACGTGTCACACACGTCATGTGTCCTTAAGGGGTCAAGTTAGCAAAACAAAAGTTTCTTAAAACAAAGTTTTGAAAATGAATTAACATTGAAAGAAAACTTTCCATTATTTTGTAAAAGTAAGAATGTTTCAATGCTGTCAATTGAACTTGTGTTTGATAAATCAGTTACTGAACTTGTTTTGCACATCTTTGACTTTGATGAATCGAATAAAGCATCCACCTCATAGACAAAGCAAACCAGCAGTTTATTAGTAACATTTCCTGTCTGCAACCCATACTATTAACTTCTTCTCCTCCGTGCGTATGTTGTTAAAAAAAAAACACCAAAAAACATTTATTTGAAAGCTGGGATGAAGAGCTAACATTTAAACTTATGACACCATAACACTTTTTGGTTTATTCTACAACTGTCAAATCATAGCAAACAGACAACTGATTGGCAAAATTGAGGCACAAAATAGCCTTTTGAGATTTTATCCAGATCAGTTATTTTAGCCTCAATTGTTCATTTGAATTACAATCTACTACAAATTGGTAGATAAAAAATAACTTAGTATATAAGCCCCAGTTAACACTGGTGACTAACTACCACAGTTAAATGCTAAGACCTGGTATGGATACCCTAACCACTGCAATGTCACTGCAAGAAATAACTGCCACCTGCGGTTAAACAAATAAATAAAAGTTGAGTGCCTATTGAATATACAATAGTGTTTGCAGGACTCTGTGGAGATGGTATATATCGGTAGCTTAAATATGTATTTCACAAAGTGGCAATATTCTGCATAAAATGTATCAGCTAATTGTATATTTTCTTCCCGTATTGTGGTAAGAAGAATATAAAATAGCTGAGTAAATGATCTAGTAAAGGTTCTATTAATTAAATAAACCAATACACTATAAGGTAAAATGTAGTAGGTAGGAACAATCAAATATCCCGCTGTAGTAGAAATTCAAGGTGCTGGGTTAATTATATCATGTAGTCGACAGATTTCTTTAAAATATAAAGGATTTTATTCACATCAATAAACTGTCTAAAACTTACACACTTGATATAAAAAACAACAATTAAATTCCCAATGTGAAGAGCAGTTGCTAACAAGTCTACAGTCTGAGGGTCCAAAAGATGTAAATCACTCTCTCACCGGCCGGATGAAATCAAGTATAGACTTCCTCGTGCTGTATGAGAACTTGCTGCCAGCCGCGTGCGTTCCACTGCGGCTCCGGATGCGTTCCAACCTGCTCTCTTGGAAATTAGTGCAGAGTGCCGCCATACGCGTTTCGTGATCATAAGATCACTTCATCAGAGGATGGCAATCTCGGTTCTCCCTTCTGTTATATACTGTCTGGTCTCATTACACAGTTAGAATATTAACCCTTCATCTCCTAATAGGTTACTAAAAAATCGAAATTGTACAACATAAATTGTCACTCTTCATCTCCAAAATATACAAATGCAAATTGCACTTTAACATGATGCCCATAATAGGATAATAATGATTAAATGAATAATATCATTATATTAAAAACATTATATTAAAAACATCATATTAAAAAAGAGGAAACATTTGCTAAACTATTATATACTATCTAATCTCATTGTACAGATCAAGTATTAACCCTTTATCTCCTAGTATATTACTATTGGAAACGAAATACTACTATATGAACTTCACTTTGCATCTTCAAAGTATAAAGGTAGATACAACTTAAGCATAATTAATTTAATTTAAACTATGAAAGGATAAGTAAATACTGTCATTTCATTTTAAAAGAGAAAACTTTTGCTTCATAATACATTTTGCACACATGGCATTAATATAAAACTACATTAGTACTTTTTAAAAACAGTGAACCATAAAATTTAATGAAATATAAATAAGTCATATTTCTTTAAAATTGTATTGTATAATATTTAAACTCCATAATCATCTTTATCATTCTATCATTGGATATCTTATTCTCCTTGGAGGAATTTTCTGAAAAACATAAAATTTTCCGTTAATGTTCTAACACATAAAAAAATTGTCATATTAAAAAACTTGATAATAGCCATATAAACTGGGTTCTTGTGTTCCCAATCCACAATAGGTTCCCTATCAATTATCGTATTCTTTCATATATATTATTAACCCAGAATTTATCTTCTTATATTTAAAAAAAAAAAAAAAAGACGGTTTTAAATAGGAGGGAGGAGTATACTAAAGGAATGCATTCAATTCGAAATCTATGTTTAAACCTAATGGTTAATGAAGTTCATATAGTAGCATTTCGTTTCCAATAGTAATATACTAGGAGATAAAGGGTTAATACTTGATATGTACAATGAGATTAGATAGTATATAATAGTTTAGAAATTGTTTCCTCTTTTTTAATATGATGTTTTTAATATAATGTTTTTATTATAATGATATTATTCATTTAATCATTATTATCCTATTGTGGACATCATGTTAATTTGCATTTGTATATTTTGAAGATGAAGAGTGAAAATTGATGTAGCAGAATTTCGATTTTTTAGTAACCCATTAGGAGATAAAGGGTTAATATTCTAACTGTGTAATGAGACCAGACAGTGTATAACAGAAGGGAGAACCGAGATTGCCATCCTCTGATGAAGTGATCTTATGATCACAAAACGCGTAAGGTGGCACTCTTGACTAATTTCCAGGAGAGCAGGTTGGAACGCATCCGGAGCCGCAGTGGAACGCACGTGGCTGGCAGCAAGTTCTCATACAGCACGAGGAAGTCTATACTTGATTTCATCCGGCCGGTGAGAGAGTGATTTACATCTTTTGGACCCTCAGACTGTAGACTTGTTAGCAACTGCTCTTCACATTGGGAATTTAATTGTTGTTTTTTATATCAAGTGTGTAAGTTTTAGACAGTTTATTGATGTGAATAAAATCCTTTATATTTTAAAGAAATCTGTCGACTACATGATATAATTAACCCAGCACCTTGAATTTCTACTACAGCGGGATATTTGATTTTTCCTACCTACTACATTTTACCTTATAGTGTATTGGTTTATTTAATTAATAGAACCTTTACTAGATCATTTACTCAGCTATTTTATATTCTTCTTACCACAATATGGGAAGAAAAGATACAATTAGCTGATACATTTTATGCAGAATATTGCCACTTTGTGAAATACATATTTAAGCTACCGTTAAATACCATCTCCACAGAGTCCTGCAAACACTATTGTATATTCAATAGGCACTCAACTTCTACTACAAATTGGTGTTTACTGAATAATCCTGTTATATTTTTCAGGTAGCACTTATGAATAAATAAATATAAATAAAAGCAATGGTCAGACATGGTTTAACCCCTTCAGGACTGAGTCAATTGTACACGTTCTGATAAAAAAAAAAAAAAACTGGAATTTGCCCTATAAGTCTGTTCAAATGTATTTAACCTCTTTCATAATACTTATTATATATCATTTTATTCAGGAGAAACAGGGCTTTCATTTCTCATGAATTATTCATATATGAAACATAATTTATTATGAATAAAATAAAAAAAAAATGTGAGAAATTTAGATTTTTTTAAAAAATGTGTAGTTCCGCCTGACATTTTAGCTGTACATGTCATAATACCGTTGGCTTTTACTGCAATAAAATGCACATATTTGTATTCAGCAAAGTCTCACGAGTACAACAGTACACACTTTTAATAGGTTTTAAGGTGTTTTGGAAAATGACAGGGTCAAATATAGCATATTCCAATTTTCCATTTTTTTCACATTGAAATTTGCCAGATTAGAAATGTTACTTTTGAGACCATGTGGTACCCCAGTAATGAGAATTACCCCCATGATGGCATACCATTTGCAAAAGTAGACAACCCAAGGTATTGCAAGTGGGATATGGCCAGTTTTTTTTAGTAGCCACTTAGTCACAAACACTGGCCAAACTTAGCATTCATAATTGTTTTTGTGTGAAAAAACCCTAAAAACAAATATTCAGCAAGTGTTTGTGACTAAGTGGTTACTAAAAAAGACTGGACATACCCCACTTGCAATACCTTGGTTTACCTACTTTTGCAAATGGTATGCCATCATGGGTATAATTCTCATTCCTGGGCTACCATACAGTCTCAAAGACAACATTACCAAACTGGCAAATTTCAATGTGAAAAAAATGAAATGCATGCCTTATATTTGACTCTCTAACTGACAGCCCAGGCAGTCCCCCTGCTCGCAGATCCACATCCAGCTATAGGGGGCCATGTGATCGCTCTTTAAGAGCGATCTTTAAGAGTGATCACATGACCCCCCGGTGCCTGATTTGCCAGGGGAGGGCTGCTTGGGCTGTCAGGCAGTCCTCCCGATGAGGATTGTGGCGGAGGTAAGTCCAGTCCACCGGAGCTCCTAGGGGCTTAAGCCATTACAGTGTTCTATGCCACTGCAACGGCTTTAAAGCCCATTAGAATTGGGATGGCATAGAACGCCGTAACGGCATTAAGGGATTAAAACACACATTGTAATCAATGTTTTTTTTGCATTTGAAATTGTTTCTAATATGTAAATCACATATTCCCACATCAGGTTATCTCTTTTCAATAAAATCAAATTCACTCAGGAATGTACAGCTTGGCCTTCATGAGAAATTGTATCATTCCAAAATCTTTTGCAAGTTCAGGATTAGTATTTCTAGAGATACCTCTCCTCCTTATATAGATTTTTTTCATTTAGAATAAATTGTGGATGTTAGAATTAATTTATTGTTAAATTGTTTTCCATCCAGAGACCAGAATTATCTGGATGTCACTTTAATTACTGAATAAAATATGTTGCTTTTATTTTTATGGTTATATGGTAATCCCTGCTAGATGAGACCCGGTTGAGGTTTAGTTTAGTATAAACTACTAAGCTGGATAACTGTGCTTCTTTTGAACTGCCACATTTGTTATATTGGGAATTTTGAATCTTTTCTCAGTAAAATGTTGATAGAAAAAAATGGGCAGTTATAAAAGACTAAAAAACACTGTCTACAACGGCACTTGCAAAATTAATAGAAAAAGTCTCACACAGAAAAAATATATCACTTGTTAAAATGCTTACTTAGTTGTTAATTACTGCCCATCCAATGAATGTTCCCTTAAGCTATATGTATTTTCAAAGTAACAGTTTTAAGATCCAAATAAATACACAAAAAATATAAAAACTAAAAACTGAAATGTAATTGCAGTAATAGTGTAGAGTTTCAAACACAATTAATAAAAAATAAATCTAGAAGTGCATCAAGATCCCGCATTTGGTAAAAGTGTTTATGGATAAATAGCTACGTGCTGTATAAAGTGATTAGTGATCACAAAACAATAATAATAACAAAGTATTTAACCAGGAAAGGTACATTCAGATTACTCTGGTTTTTAAGTACGTCCTGGGGATGTTACCTTAGCCCAACATCCAGAGGTTATTACTATTACCCAACTTAATGGTACTCATTTCATTTACCTCAGAAGGATGAAGGGAATTTTAACCTGTGGCCCAAGGGTTGAACAGATTCTGCTGAGCTATCTTACCGGCCTATGTCATGTGAATCAGTGTAATGTATGCGCAAAATACAACTAAATACTTTAAGTGATACAATTTAACAAATACGGGCTTTAGATATCAGTGCCACCAATAAAGTGCCAGTGCATAAGACAATAAAATCAATTATTATGCATGTAAATAGTTTTTGCTTTTGAACCTTCACAGGAATTAAAAATACCTCAAAGACAAAAAACAAAATAAGAACATACAATAGTGCAGGACATACAATGTAAAACAATTGTATCATAACAAGAAAAACTATCTTATAAATGCCCACTCCTGTGAGTTAGAGCCTAAGGTTTTGCTCTGTTTTGGGGTACTAGAGTCTTTAGGGAAGACTCTTTCCCTCTTTGTTGCAATTTTGAAGACCTCAGAAATGAAAGCAAAATAGAAGCAGTATATAGTGTAGTGCTTTAAAACTAAAGCAATAGTTTTAAAACTAAAGCAATAAAAAGATTCAGAACCACTCACGTGTATGGGGGTCACTAATTAGGCTCTCTTCAGGTGCAGTGAGTCTCTTGGTGGGGGACGTTAATTAATGGTTTTATGAGAATTATATTGTATATAGGAGGGGTAGGCAACCTTTCAGTAGTACTGTGCCAAAATAGGATTTTGAAGTCTCTTTGAGTGCCGATCCTCTGTTTTAAAATTGACGTCTGCATGTTGCTGTACTGTGCTTGCGTTATTTATGGGTGCTGCAGTTGCTTTGTAGCGTTGTACTTGTGCATATGTAAGCGGCTAAATTGTAACGTATACGTTCAAGAGTAGTTTGCAGTATTGTATATGATCCCTATGAATGTGGGCTGTGTCTGGGGGTTGCTTGTTTAATATCTCAAAATGTGTGTTTGGTGTGTGTATGTGTGGGGCTGCTTAGAGTACTGCATGTGACAGGCTGCTTGTGGGGTTGTGTGCACATTTGTGGATTGTCAGTGGTGTTGTGGAGATGCTTTTTTGTGTGGGATGTTTGTATTATTTGTATGAGGGGGAGGCTTATTTTGAAGCTCTGTGTATATCTAGCAGTGTGGGTGGCTTCCCTGGAGTCCAGTGGGGACTGGGCTGACCAGATACAGGTCAAGGGCAGGAGCTGCAATAGCTTATACAGGCTGCTCTAATCCAGTGCAAATTCCCATATACAAGTTCTGAGGAAAAGTTACTTCCAATAAGTGTTGAAATGCATAGATTGAGGATTGACCCTAACCACTCAGTTTGCACTAAGGACTCTTGATGTGCCAGAGCCAGTTAAGCTTTGGCAGCCTTGAGTTTAAAAGCACCTTGAGTGCCATGCACACTATTATACTTGTATACTGTTATATATATATTTCTTCAGTGTTGTCACATGAAAATATATAAAATATTTACAAAAAATGTGAAGGGTGTACATTTGTTGTAAATATTTTATATCTTTTCATGTGACAACACTGAAGAAATGACACTCTGTGACAATGTAAAGTGGTAAGTGTACAGTCTGTATAACAGTGTAAATTTGCTGTCAAAATAACTCAACACCCAGCCATTAATGTCTAAACTGTTGGCAACAAAATTGAGTACACCCCTAAGTGGACATGTCCAAATTGGACCCAATTAGCCATTTTTCCTCCCCGGTGTCATTTGGCTCTCTAGTGTTACAAGGTCTTAGGTGTAAATGGGGAGCAGGTGTGTTAAATCTGGTGTTATTGCTCTCACACTCTCTCATACTGGTCACTGAAAGTTCAACATGGCAAAGAACTCTCTGAGGATCTGAAAAAAAAGAATTGTTGCTCTACATTAAGATGGCCTAGGCAAGAAGAAAATTGCCAAGACCCTGAAACTGAGAAGCAGCACAGTGGGCAAGACCATACAGTGGTTTTACAGGACATGTTCTAATCAGAGCACGCCTCGCCATGGTCGGTCAAAGAAGTTGAGTGCACGTGCTCAGAGTCATATCCAGAGGTTGTCTTTGGGAAATAGATGTATGAGTGTTGCCAGCATTGCTGCAGAGGTTGAAGGGGTGGTCAGACCATACGCGGCCCACTGCATCAAATAGGTCTGCATAGAGTTAGATGACCTAAGCTGAAATATGAACCTAGAAACAAGTAGAAAAAAGTGTATACCAATCTCTGCAAACTATGTTAATTTGGCCAATGAGTATGGGATATTTTTCTGTAAGGGATATATTTCTAAACTATAAAAGTGCAATTCTATATATTGACTGTGATAAAACACCTTGTATTGTTTAACTTTATGAGCAAAAATAGACATGTATGAAGATGTATGGTTTTCCAGTAATAGCTTCAGCCCCATGGTGAAAAGCTGCATGTAACAATCAGATATGAGTTTATCTACTACTTTTTCATTTCAACAAAAATAGTGGTTACATTTTTATTATTGTTATTATTTATAAAGAACTAGCATATTCTGAAGTGCTATATCCTGGGGAAATGAAACATTCAAGTAATTGTGACAATGCACTTTAGTTATATAGAAACAAGAGAAATAAAAGTTGCCATGTGTGACAATTTTCTGATTTTACAGTAATAGCATCATGTTGCCTATCTACATGTAACAATCAGAATGGTGTCTGCAGCTTAAATGCTTTTTTATACAATATTGAAAAATAGAAGTAAGGTTATTTTCATTATTTATAAAGCGCCAGAATATCCCTTGGCACTGCAAAGTGGGCAAATGAAACAATAATTGTGTCAAAATAATTTTGCCATTTAGGGACACAAGATAGCATGAATTCTGCGCAAAAGGGACTATAGTTGCATATATACATTTGTCATAGCAGGATCAGATAAACCATTGCATGTACAGTAAGTCCACTTTGAATTATGCATTCAGTTTTGATATTGTGGCTGACAACTCATACTTTAGTAAATAACCCTACCAATGTTTTTGGACCTGGGACAAAACCCTAAAAGAACAAGTTACACAAGCACACTTAGGTTTAAATCTATTATATACCAAAAACATGTCATGTGTCCTTAACCCCTTAAGGACACATGACATGTGTGACACGTCATGATTCCCTTTTATTCCAGAAGTTTGGTCCTTAAGGGGTTAAGGGGTTAAAGTAAAGACAATTAAGTTGAGTGGGCCTGATGGGATACACACAAAGTTATTAAAATAACTTAGTGATGTACTAGAAAAACTGTTGGCGGATTTATTTAACCAATCATTGTTAACGGGAGTAGTCCCAGAAGATTGGAAATTAGCGAATGTTGAGAAAATTCACATGAAAGGTAGCAAGGAGGAGTCAGGCAACTATAGGCCAGGAAGCCTTGCTTCACTAGTGGGGAAAGTAATGGAGACCATGTTAAAGGATATGATTGTTGAACATCTAAAATCACATGGATTTCAGGATCAGAGACAACATGGATTTACTTCAGAGAGATCATGCAAAACTAATCTTAATTACTAAAATAATAGATCAAGGTGGTGCAGTAGACATTTCTTACCTAGATTTCAGTAAAGCTTTTGACACTGTCACACATAGAAGGCTTATCAATAAACTGCAATCTTTGAGTTTGGATTCCAATATTGTTGAATGGGTTAGGTAGTGGCTGAGTGACAGGCAACAGAGTGTTGTAGTCAGTGGAGTATAATTAAAGCAAGGTCTTGTTAACTCATTTGTATTTAGGGCCCCCACACACCGTTTAGGGGTGGGGGCCAGGGGGGAGGACATTATGTCCCCCCTTATTAGTATTTAGGGCCCCCACCCATCGCTCAGGGGTGGGGGCCGGGGGGGGGGGACAGTAGGTTCCCCCCTTATTGTTTTTTTTAGGGCCCCCACCAGCCGCACAGGGGTGGGTCCAGAGAGAGGGAGGACAGTAGGTCCGACCCTCATTATCTTTATGGCCCCCACCAGCCGCCCAGGGGTGAGGGCCAGGGGGGGGAGGACAGTAGGTCCCCCTCCCTCATTATCATGATTGCCCCAACCCACCGCCCAGGGGTGGGGGCCGGAGAGGGGGAGGACAGTAGGTCCCCCCTCATTATCTGTATGGCTCCCACCCACCACCCAGGGATGGGGGCCGTGGGGGGAGGACAGTAGCCCCCCCCCTCATTATCATTATGGCCCCCACCCGCCGCACAGGGGTGGGGGCCTGGGGGGAGGACAGTAGGTCCCCCCCCTCATTATCTTTATGGCCCCCACCCGCCACACAGGGGTGGGAGCCTGGGGGGAGGACAGTAGGTCCCCCCCCTCATTATCTTTATGGCCACCTCCCGCCACCCAGGGGTGGAGGCCGGGGGGGGAAGGAGAGTAGGTCTCCCCCCCTTCAATCACTATTGTGGCCAGAAAGAGTCCCTGTGGATTTTAAAATTCGCCTGCCTATTGAAGTCTATGGCGGTTCGACCAGTTCGCCCGGTTCGCGAACATTTGCGGAAATTCGCATTAGCGGTTCGCGAACCGAAAATTTTATGTTCGCGACATCACTACTCATGGATCTGTACTAATTCTATTCAACATTTTTATTAGTGATATTGCAGAAGGTCTTGATAGTAAGGTATATATTTTTTGCTGATTTGCAACAGGGTTGATGTTCGAGAAGGGATAAGCCAAATGGCAAATTATTTAGGTAAACTAGAAAAAATGATCAGAGCTATGGCAAATTACATTTAATTTGAATAAGTGCTAGATAATGCACCTTGGGCATATAAAACCAAGGGCAGAGTATAGAATAATTGAACCAGTCCTAATCTCAACATTTTAGGAAAGGGATTTAGGGGTAAATATTTTAGATGACTTAAAACTTTTTTCCCCTTCTCCAGCCCCTCTGTGTGTCTCCCCTCCCCCAAGGCCATCTGGATCTTTTTCAACCCCCACTCTGTGTATTCCCTCCACAAGGCCCTTCTGTGCATCTCTTTCATCCCTAGCCAATCTGTGTGTATTTCTCCCCCCTAATGGCCCTCTCTATGTCTTTCTCTCCACTCACGTCCCTCTGTGTGCCTCTGCCACTAGCCCCTTTGTGTGTCTCTTTCACCCCTTCCCCTGTTTCCTTGTGATCTCTTCCACTCCGCCCTTGTTCATTATTAGTCAAACCCCCCCCCATCCCTTAGTGGTCTCCTCTCTTCCCACTGACCCTTAGTGGTCTCTTCCCCCACTCTGTCCTTTAGTGGTCTACCATTCCCTCCCCTTAGTGGTTTTCTCTCGCACCCTTCTCTGTTCCTTATTAGTCCTCTCCCCTCCCTTCCCTGTCCCATAGTTTATCTCCCCCTCCCCTCCTTAGTGTACCTCTCCTCTCCCTTCTCTGTCCCCTAGTGGTCTTGTCCCTCCTTATTCCTTAGTGTTTCTCTCCCCTCTTCTCCCTGTCCCTTAGTGGTCCTCTTCCCTCCCCTCCCTGTCCCCTAGTGTTTCTCTCTCCTCCTCTTCCTGTCCCTTAGTGTTTCTCTTCCCTCCCCTCCCTGTCCCTAAGTGTTCCTCTCCCCTCCCTTCCCTTCCCTGTCCCTTAGTGTTCCTCCCCCTCCCTTCCCTGGCGGCTATATTAACTCTTTTGTAGGGTGGCCGAGTGGACCAGACCTAGGAACAGGAGCTTCTGTTTCCTGTACCCGGTCAGGAAGTGCTGTCTCAGTGTCAGAATCAGAAGGCACCACTCGGCCACTCTACACTAAGTGTTCTCACATCCAACACACTCGTATCTTGCGCCCCAGAGCCTGTGAGCCCTAAGGCAGCTGCCTGTGCCACCTTATGGACACGCTGGCCCTGGCTACAAAACATGAACACCCTAATCTGCACATTTTACAATGTTTGAGAAAGACCTGTTTTTGCTAGCTATATTGCTTCTCATCTTTAGTGAATGACCTCTTGAACATATTGGTTTATGTATCTAAAAAGGAAATAAAGCTCAAATTACTAAATTAAGTGAAATCTATTGTTAAAGACATTGGTTTCTCTATTCAATGACTCGAGTGGTTAAATGGAGATATGACCAATACAGGTGATACTTGAAAAATTAGAATATCGTGCAAAAGTTCATTTATTTCAGTAATGCAACGTAAAAAGGGAAACTAATATATGAGATAGATGCATTACATGCAAAGCAAGATAGTCCAAGCCGTGATTTGTCATAAGTACGATGATTATGGCTTACAGCTCATGAAAACCCAAAATCCACAATCTCAGTAAATTAGAATATTGTGAAAAGGTGCAATATTCTAGGCTCACATTGTCCCACTCTAATCAGCTAAGTAAGCCATAACACCTGCAAAGGGTTTCTGAGCCTTTAAATGGTCTCTCGGTCTGGTTCAGTAGGAATCACAATCATGGGGAAGACTGCTGACCTGACAGTTGTGCAGAAAACCATCATTGACACCCTCAAAAGGTAATTGAAGAAAAAGGTGCACAAGCAGCAGGGATGACCACAGCCTGGAGATGATTGTCAGGAAAAGGCCATTCAAAAGTGTTGGGGACTTTCACAAGGAGTGGACTAAGGCTGGAGTCAGTGCATCAAGAGCCACCACACACAGATGGATTCTGGACATGTGCTTCAGATGTCGTATTCCTCTTGTCAAGCCGCTCCTGAACAACAAATAATGTCAGAAGCGTCTTACCTGGGCTAAAGAAAAACAGACCTGGTCTGTTGCTCAGTGGTCCAAAGTCCTCTTTTCTGATGAGAGCAACTTTTGCATCTCATTTGGAAACCAAGGACCCAGAGTCTGGAGGAAGAATGGAGAGGCACACACTGCAAGATGCTTCAACTCCAATGTGAAGTTTCCACAGTCTGTGTTGATTCGGGGAGCCATGTCATCTGCTGGTGTTGGTCCACTGTGCTTCATTAAGTCCAGGGTCAACGCAGCCGTCTACCAGGAGAATTTGGAGCACTTCATGCTTCTTACTGCAGATTAGTTTTATGGGGATGCTGACTTCATTTTCCAGCAGGACTTGGCACCTGCACACACTGCCAAAAGCACCAAAGCCTGGTTCAATGACTATGGGATTACTGTGCTTGATTGGCCAGCAAACTCGCCTTACCTGAACCCCATAGAGAATCTATGCGGCATTGCCAAGAGAAAGATGAGAGACATGAGACCGAACAATGCAGAAGAGCTGAAGGCCGCTATTGAAGCATCCTGGTCTTCCATAACACCTCAGCAGTGCCACAGGCTTATAGCTTCCATGCCACGCCGCATTGAGGCAGTAATTGCTGCAAAAGGGGCCCAAACCAAGTACTGAGTCCATATGCATGCTTTTACTTTTCAGAGGTCCGATATTGTTCTATGTACACTCCTTGTTTATTGATTGCATGTAATATTCTAATTTACTGAGATTGTGGATTTGGGGTTTTCATGATAAGCCATAATCATTGCACTTTTATTATTATTTTTAGTTGTTTTTTATTTTTAGTATTTATTATTTTTTACTATTTTTTATTTTTTATTTTTTTCTATTTTTTTCAGTTTATTAATTTATTATTTATCTTATTTATCTTTATTTTTTATTATTATTTTGTATCTTATTATTCATTATTATTATTTATTTGTTTATTTATTCATATTATTTTTCTATTTTATATATATATTTTTTATATTTTGTGATTTATTTATTCTCATTTGGTATAATGATTACTTTAAGTATCCATTTCTGGTATTATCTATATGAATAACCATTATGTTTGTTTATTTAACATTGATTTATACTATATACTATACATAATAGATTTGAATTTCTTGATCTGTGCCTTATAGTATGCCTAATGACAAGGATGCTTTGTGAAGATACATTTTATGGTAGCTATGTGGTATATTGTGCATGCTCCACTATGTGGGTTATGCAATTGAGTACAGAGCGATGTTATTTTTGGCCCTCCTGCCAATCCGTTCGGAGGAGGATATCGCACGTGCGTTCCAGTGACGTCACGTGCGGTTCACATACCCGGAAATGAGTCGCATCTGGAAGCCATGGAGGATACGTCCCATGTATTTATTTTATTTACTTTTTTCTTTCATTTATCTCTCTTCTCTCATCTATGGGCACGTATTTGTAACCATTGAAACGTATGTTACAACAGGATGTCTTATTTATACACACCCTAAATTCCTAGCAAAAGTATAATTGCAGAGTGATTCATGTCTTATTTGTATTAAGTATATTCATGTCTTATTTGTATTAAGTATACATTATGGATTTGATTTATGTATCTACTGTAACACTATTGGTATTGATATGTGTTTCTTTTATAATAATGCCTTTTTAAATTCTTTTACATCAATTAGTAATTCCTATTAATTTGTACTAATTGGTTGATTGAATTATTGATTGATTTCCTGTTTGTCAGTGTTTGTTATATAAGCACACTTTGCACTATGTGGTGTCAGCTTGAAAAAGACCTTTCCGGTCGAAACGTTGCGTTGCATTCTGTCACAATAAATCTGCCTGCGGCTTGAAAATTGGAGTGCCTGTGAGTTTTTCTTCTTCGATTATTGTTCTGGGATTGCTGGTCCTGCTCTGGAGCACCCTTGGCCGTTGGGATTGAGTGCGGTTCTCACCATTTACTCTGCATAATCATCGCACTTATCACAAATCACGACTTGAACTATCTTGCTTTGCATGTAATGTGTCTCTCATATATTAGTTTCCCCTTTTACATTGCATTACTGGAATAAATTAACTTTTGCACGATATTCTAATTTTTCGAGTATCACCTGTAGACTTCTGCATTTGGTTTCAAATAAAGTGTTATTCATACATTTTTTTACCAATCAGTGATTCATCTGAAATCCATGGATGGATAAAAATATGATTGGTTAGGGGACAGAAACCAAATATCGATCTTATTCACATATCAAGAAAAAAAAAGACTAGTAAAAAAAATAATTCTTTATTTATTTCTTATATTTGAATACATTATTATTTTAATATACAAATATAGATTTTATTTTTTTACTGCTTCTTTCCCCCCCTTCTCTTTGTTACTTATTCTCACTTGATCAGTAACCAAATGGCATGAAAATGCTCCTCAGTGTACTGCAAAATATATACATGATAATTTAATTTTGCAGTGCCCTAATTAGTCAATTTTATTGCTGTTTTGGTTCTGCCGAATAATTTTTCCCAAAATGCCCACATGAACAAAAATCGATTAACCGAACTTGGAGACCAATATTACACTGATATCAAAACCAGGAAAATATATAGACATATGCATCAGTTACCACCCGTCAGGCAGGTTTTGTTACCGCTAGGGAAGCAAAGGATAATACCACTAGAATTATAAACTTATTACACGGGACTAGATCATCGGGAGTGCCTTCAGTCCTACTATGGATAGACTCAGAAAAGGCATTTGATAGGGTGGTCTAGTCCTTCCTGGTGACAACACTTGAGACTGGATACATGCTCTATACTCAAAGCCAACCGCAAAGCTGAAAGTTAACGGGATGCTATCCAAACCCTTTAACATATCGAACGGCGCATAACAGGGGTGTCTCCTATCCCCACTTTTATTCATTTTGGTACTTCAACCCTTTTTGAATGCTGTAAGGAACAACACCGCGATACAGGGAATCAAGGTGGGTGAATGTAAATATAAAGTATCAGCATTTTCTGACAGCCTCCTGTTCACCCTTTCTAATCCCTCCACCTCACTACTCCTCTTGATGGCAGAGATGTCCAAATATACTCACTTTAAAATTTTTAAATTAATGGGGAAAAGTGAGATATTGAACATATTGGTAGAGCAGACTGAAGTGGGGTGACTACAGGCAAATTTCCTGTTTCAATGAACCAATAAAGAAATAACATACCTAGGCATCAAGAGTACTCTCTCAACAACACAATTATGCCACGCCAACTTACCCATGCTTCTAGACTTGATCAAAAAAGACGACCTCCTGGAATAAACCTCACTTTAGATTATTATTAACATTAATATCCTTCCAAGAATCTTATATCTCCTGAACACACTGCCGATTAACATCCCGCAATCCTCTTTTAGGACAATACGATCACTATTCACCTCATTTGTTTAGGCACATAAGAGACCACACATAGCATACCACACGCTGATCACACCCAAGCACAGGGGTGGAATCGGTTTACCCTACATACAGTTATACTACTACGCAATACACCTCGGCAAAAAAGTGAACTGGTCAATCAAGCCCGTGACCAAACTCTGGATCCAGATAGAACAATCATTTGTAACCACCCTCCTGAACGCATTACCATGGCTAGTAGCTCTCACCCATTTCGCCCAAGCCTGGACTAAGACACTAACACTACAACTAACAGAGACTGGTACAATATCTTTTCCTACACCTTCCATGCACACACTAGTGTCTTCCTTCAAGAAACCAATTATACACTTTCATCAAGGTGGTATAACACTCCAGCGAAAATCCACAAATGTGTCCCATCACACCCCTCAACATGCTGGAGATGTGGCTTAGCTATGTGCAACCTAGAGCACATTTGGTGGTCGTGCCCCAGAATAACAGGGTTTTGGATGCAGGTACAAGAAATCACAGGGCATAAGATCACACTGGAACCTGCAAAAATTATCTTCCATTTCACTGATGTACCATTAGGTAAATACAAAAATTAGCTGATATATTTTATCTTAACCACTGTTTAATCAGTAATAGCAGGAGCTTGGAAAGTCCAGACACCCCTGGCTTAACAAAATTGAGCATTACAGAGCACTAGAAGAAATCAGATGGGCTTCACTAGGCAAACTTACGGCCTTATGGCAACCCTGGATAATATACATGAGGAAAGAAGGATCAGGAATAGAGCCACCACACAATATACCAGCCACATGGCGCTAAACCCAACCAGTGGAACAGCATACGCCATGCAGTAGAAGGATTATACATTACCACTGATACTAACCTGTGAACTTTAACAACCTAGGCCACTAAAATGCATCCAACTCTACGTATAGCCACACTATCGCCACACTTGTTTCTGTTTTAGTTTATATTATTAATTTTGTTCAGTTAAATATATATATATATATATATATATATATATATTTGTGCTCGGAATTTAAATACGTAATGGATAGTAACTGTGAGCAAAGTTGGTTGTGGTGTGCCGAAACCAACGTACGAGTGGGCCTGTAAATAAAAGAGGGCCCACCAAGGAGAATGTAATTATAACAGGGTGTAGGTGGGTGGGAACAATCAGCTGAAAGGCAGAGGTGAGTAGGGGCTGGGAGTTTAAGTAGGGGACTTACTCCTCCCACAAATTCAGGCCTCCACAAGTTCAGGCCTTTTAACTTGTGCTCGGAATTTAAATACGTAATGGATAGTAACTGTGAGCAAAGTTGGTTGTGGTGTGCCGAAACCAACGTACGAGTGGGCCTGTAAATAAAAGAGGGCAAAAAGATAAATTCGAGAAATACACACTTAATTGCATTTTTTACAAAACCAAGTTGCTGAAAGCTTGGCGAAGCTCTTTCTCCGGCTGTGGAATATATGCAGTATATATGGAGGATTTCCACCGCCCCAGTCTCTTGATGATATGGACCGGTGTGTTAGTGCTAGAGGCTGCAGAGGTGGCTCTTATACGGAAGGAGTGCCTAGAGAATGCAATCGGGTTGTGTCCGAGCTTAGATAACAGAATTCTGATATGAACCATCAATTTTGCTGTGGTTAACGGGTGCCCTTGTAGTGTTAAGAGCGGAGAGTCCAGTAGGTGACCGTGCAGAGTTGACCGTAGGTGGTCTAGTACTTTTACCGGACACCAGGCATTATCAGTAGGGAAGAGAGGAATTATAGTAGGGTGTAGTGACCGGTTGGTTTTAGTTGTAGGGATCGAAAGTTGGTAGTGATCCTCTATTTTAGTGAGGTGTGATATTTTAAGTCTTAGCTTCGTATCTCCTTGAAAAATTACGGTGAACTCTCTAGGTCTGAGAAAACCGTAGAAAGCGAGATATAAAGCAGATTTGATCACCGTATTTGTGCCGATGTCGAATGGGGCTGTGTCAAGGAGATTGCTAAGTGACCTGAAGATAGGCCCATCTATAGGTAATCTAATGGTAGAGAGTGGAGGTGAAACCTTTGATATTCCTTTCAAAACCTTTTTGACGCGGTATGAAGACAGGAAAGGTGTGTTAGGAAAAAAAAGGTGAAGCTGTGGTGCTGGACCCCCGTGAGATATAGTTTAATGGTGTTGTGAGATAGTTTAAGGTGTAGGTGGAAAAAAAAAGAGGCAAAAGCCACCATGGTTTGAATAGAGAAGTCACCTTGTAAACCGAACTCTGCTGTGAATTTATTAAATATATTAAGAGCCCTATTGTAAGTGATAGCCGTGTTTGGTGATAATGCTTGGTGAGTGAGTGCTCTAGCGTGGTTCAAGAGTGTGCTTAATCCAGGATTAGATCGTGGAACCGTGGTGTCCTGGATGGTTGTAGGTGAGCCGTTGGGAGTGCCTGAGAAAATGCCTGAAATTGAGAACGAGAAAGAGCGTCAGCCAGGGCCGGACTGGCCCACCGGGATACCGGGAAATTTCCCGGTGGGCCGTCGGCACCTGGGGCCGGGCAGACACCTGGGTCTGCTGGCGGCCGCTGGGGAAGGTCTGCTGGCGGCCGCATGTGAAGCTGTGCTGTGCTGGCTCTGCTCCCAGCGTGCAGCTTAATGAGACCGCGGCCGGAATATGACGTCATATTCCGGCCGCGGTCTCATTCAGCAGCGCGCGAAGGCGGGAGAGCAGAGCCAGCACAGCACAGCTTCACATGCGGCCGCCAGCAGACCTCCCCCAGCGGCCGCCAGACTCCAGCACAAGTCCCCCAGCGGCCGTCAGCACAGTCAGCAGTCTGCAATGCACGGCCCCCTGGCAGCCAGGTAGGAGTAATGTGTGTTATGGTCTGTCTGTCTGTTATGGTCTGTCTGTCTGCCTGTTATGGTCTGTCTGTCATGGTGTCTGTATGGTGTGTGTGTGTCTGTCTGTATGGTGTGTGTATCTGTCTGTGTCATGGTGTGTGTCTGTCTGTCTGTGTCATGGTGTGTGTGTGTCTGTCTGTGTCATGGTGTGTGTGTGTCTGTCTGTGTCATGGTGTGTGTGTGTGTCTGTCTGTCCGTCATGGTGTGTGTGTCTGTCCGTCATGGTGTGTGTGTGTGTCCTTCATGGTGTGTGTGTGTGTCTGTCTGTCCGTCATGGTGTGTGTGTGTGTGTGTGTGTCTGTCTGTCCGTCATGGTGTGTGTGTGTGTGTCTGTCTGTCCGTCATGGTGTGTGTGTGTGTGTCTGTCTGTCCGTCATGGTTTGTGTGTGTGTCTGTCTGTCCGTCATGGTGTGTGTGTGTCTGTCTGTCCGTCATGGTGTGTGTGTCTGTCTGTCCGTCATGGTGTGTGTGTCTGTCTGTCCGTCATGGTGTGTGTGTCTGTCCGTCATGGTGTGTGTGTCTGTCTGTCCGTCATGGTGTGTGTGTATGGTGTGTGTGTCTGTCTGTGTCATGGTGTGTGTGTGTCTGCCTGTGTCATGGTGTGTGTGTCTGTCTGTCTGTCATGGGATGTGTGTCTGCCCGTCATGGGGTGTGTGTCTGCCCGTCATGGGGTGTGTGTCATGGTGTGTGTGTGGTTCTGTCTGTGTCATGGTGTGTGTGTGTCATGGTATATGTGTGTTTCTGTGTCTGTCATGGTGTATATGTGTGTTTTTAAAATGTTTTTGCTCACCTTTTTTTCCCCCACATAGCGTGCTGGTCTCCCCTCGACTGGCCCTGCCTCTGTGGCTAAGATCATCAAGCTTGATGATCTCAGCCAATCCAATGCTTTGCCATAGGATTGGCTGCAAAACACTACACCAATCAGCATCCCCTCATAGAGATGCATTGAATCAATGTATCTCTATGGGGAACGTTCAGCGCCTCCAGAGTGTGGAGGCCCTGAATGTAGGTGCAATGACACAGGAAGCATCTCTAGTGACCGTCTGAGTGACTGTCACTAGCGGTGTCACTTTGAAGCAATGTAAACACTGCCTTTTCTCTGAAAAGTCAGTGTTTACGTTGAAAACCTGTAGAGACATGCTATAGACACCAGTACCACTAGATTAAGCTGTGTGTTTGTGTGTGCGCGTCTGCTAGTGAGTGAGCTTGCTTGCATGTGTGTGCCTGCGAGTGAGTGAGCTTGTGTTATTATGTCAATGAGCTTGTGTGTGTCAGTGAGATTGTCTGTGTCTGCATGTGAGTATGCTTACTGTATAATTAAATGTTTTACTCTGAAAGGACCAATATTTTATATTAGAAAAAATATATATATATATATATATATATATATATTACTCAATCATCTGTCATCTGGGGTGGTAAGATATAGCCTTACATATTACATACGGCAATATATGTCGCAATGACATGGGGCTGGCAAAACATTTTTTTCCAGGGCTGCTTTGTATCCCCAGTCCGGCCCTGGCGTCAGCGGCCGTGTTGTGAATACCCGGGATGTGAAAACAAACTAAGTGAAACTGGCCGGATGCTGCCAACCAGGTCAGCTTGCGAATCAGCCGCATGATGGTCAGGGAAGATGATCGCCCTTTGTTCACGATTTCACAAGCTGCCGAGTTATCAGAGTAGCATTTGACTGCCTTGCCAGACCAGAGATGACCCCAGGTGTGTGCGGCCGCCACAATGGGATAAATTTCAAATAGTGCTGAGGTCTCTCTGAATCCTGGCAAGGCATCCGTATCAGTGGGCCAATGGCCCCTGAACCAGTGGTTCCCAAAAATGGCTGCAAAACCGGTATTGGCTGCTGCGTCTGTGTGGATGATGGGTGAAGAGGTGGAGAGAGGGGGAATAAACATGGAGATTCCATTCCAGTCCTTCAAAAACTTCCCCCACATAGCTAAGTCAGCCTTGGCGTGGGGGTCCAAAGAAACTGTGCCAGAGTCCGGAACTCCGTGCAGCAGGCAAAGGAGTCTGGATATGAAAGACCTTCCCTACGGAATGATGCGCATCGCAAAGTTCAGGGATCCGAGAAGGGACTGAAGTTCTTTTCTAGTGCAAACATCATTCCGCAGGAACAAGTCATCTCCCCTCTCAAACGTGACAGTTTGTCGTGGGGGAGGCTAGCTCTGAGGTTAACCGAGTCCAGTTCTATCCCCAGAAAGGTCAATTTAGTTGTGGGGCCTATAGTTTTGGCTGTGGACAAAGGGACTCCAAGTGTGGAAAATAGTGCAGTAGTGCTTCTGATTGCTGTGGGTGAAGGTGACCCTGGCTGTATTAGTAAAAAGTCGTCGAGGTAGTGGATAACGGAGTGACACCTGGTGACGTTCAGAAGCAGCCAGCATAGTGACTCTGCGAAAATGTCGAACAGTTTGGGGCTGCTTCGAGAACCGAAAGTGAGTCGTGTAGAGAAGTAATATTTCCCTCGCCATTTAACACCGTGTAAGTGCCAGAGTGAGGGGTGCATGGGTAGTAATTTAAACGCGTTTGTGATGTCCGTTTTGCTAAGCCAGGCTCGATTACCAGACGATATGATGGACTGTATGGCGTCGTCGATGGTTACGTACTGAAGTGAGAATTTGTCTGCTGGAATGAGTGCGTTTATGCTTGGAACAAAAGAGGAGTGCGGTGCCGATAAATCAATAATTAGACTTTTTTTTTTTTTTTTATTAGAATATTTGTGAATAGCAATACCAATGGGGTTAGTGTGCCAGGAGGAGAATGGTGAAGAGGTGAAGGGGCCGATCATGAAACCGTTGGTGATTTCAGAGGCAATGAGAGTGTCTATGGAGACTGGGTCTAAACGTGCTGACTGGAGATTAGGGCATTCTAGTGTACCTGGGGGAATGGCTACAATACCCGTGAGAAACCCTTTAGTGAACCCTGTGGTGAGATAATCCACCAGATGATTAAGCCTGGGATCCCTTGTCTTGAGCACCACAGAGATATCACCATAATTGAATGCCTTGTTCTCAAGTACATCCTGTGAGGCTATGAGCAAGGACACCAGACACACATCCTTCCCGTCTAGGATATCTTTCCTGATAGAGTCAGGGACGGAGTGTGCTGGTGACTCAAATGGTGTAATGGCTGTGCCCGGTGCTGGAGGGGGGAGTATAGGAGGGCATGTTGGTATAGTAGGTACAGCCGTGAAAGCGACTGGGACTACCGTGGTAGTACCTGGGGAGGAGATGGCGCTTTCAACCTTAGATAGCCTGCTATTGAGGGTCTGTAGATTGGCCAAGATCTCTGCCAGGGTATCCTGGGTGGCCGTGCTGTTGCTTGGTGGTTGTCCTTGAGAGCTAGTCCCTGGCCTGGGCTCGGGGGCTTGGTGAGTAAGTAGCCTATAAAGTTCAGCCTTCCTAGCTGTGGCCGGAAAGGGGATTCCCCTGAGCCTAAGCTCGGCCGTAATTTTGGGACTAGTCCATGCTCTCAAGGACGTGGGGGTTGAAAGAGTGAGTGATTCGCCTGGAGACCCGGGTCTGGTAGGCGTGAATGGAGTTTCTTCTGTCAATTCTTTGGTTGGAATAGGTTCTTGGGACATTCTAAAAGGAATGATTATGTGAAAGATATATTAGAAGGGGCGTAAGGTAAGTAGGCGGGGTATGTGGGGTGGTGTATATGGAAGAACTGGACTGTAATGCTAGATGCCAAAGCGAAAAACTTAACTGTTGAATGTTTGGATAGGTGAGGCCCTGCTAATGCCAAGTGGCGGTGAGAGGCTCTACCTATGATTTGGCTTATGACGTAGTTGCCACAGACGTGGTGGCGGGATGTTGGCCTCTCGGTGACAGTAGAGAGAAATCAAAACGTGTGGCCGTGACAGGTGAGGCCCTGACTAGCGCCCTGTAGTAGGGCATGCGAGGCTTGTAACTATGATTTGGGCGTGGGGCCGTACCTCCGTGTTGAGGTGGGGGGGGGATGGAAGGCCTCGCTGGGACGAGTTTTCTGATAGGGTGCGCTAAGGCATTAGCCTAGACCCTGTAGCCAGTTCGATTGTATATTTAAGGATAAGGTGAGAGGACTGGAATGTTGTGTAGATACTAACCTTGACTTCTTGCGAATGGTATCTGGAACCTTCTGGTGGTAATAAGTGTGGTAAGTCTCGTCTTATGCGGTCCTTGAGGAAGAGTCCTGAGGCTTTAAGACAGATGTTGACGTATTTATGCGTATCGTGGTGGCGTATGATTTGAATTGGGAGTAGGTTGTTTGTTAGGGGCGCAACGTGAGATCCTGCATTGAGGGATCTGGAAGGTTTAAGTGTGTGACTGGGCTGAAATAGATATTTGTGAGAAGGCTGGATGAGGCCTTGGGGTGACGATTGGACGTATTTGGGTATAGACGTAAGTACCTGAAGGTATGGCTGAGTACCGGGTCAGGTTTTGGTGTTTTCCGGAGCCTGATGGCTGTATGACCGTATGTCTGAGTAGAAATAATAGTAAAGAATTAACGTACCGTGGGCGTAAGCCTGTGGAAAAGTAGTAATGAACTTGAGACCGTGATAGGTTTTATATGAGGTGTATTAACAAACGAGTTGTGAACTATACCTTGGTTTGACATAAAGAAATTACGTTATGCGAAACGGTTTAACTGTGTAGAACCGGGGGAAGCCTAGAATAATACTGGAGCTAAGGGTTAACCGAAGAAAAATTCCATAGTTAACGACAGGTGTGGAGGTAAGTAATAAAACCCAATATGTAAACATTTTAGGCCTATGGCTTTATAATGCAAAGTGATAAAATACAATACCTGTTCCTGTAATAAAAGACCTTGAAATAAACAACTTTAGCGCAGAAAAAGCGAGAAACCGATGCAGTCTGTAAAGCCAAAAATATGTGACAGCGTGATTATATGGAAAATGAATAGTACAGACGTTTATGTGCCGGATATTGTGTTTATAAACAGTATTTATTAGTATATGTGACAAAATTAAGTGTTTAATAGGTAAATATGTGTTGTGGCAAGGTCATAGAGGCTTTCTATGTTAGTAATAGATTGGAGTGCTCTATTCCCAGCATGATGGGGTTAATTGGTGGGAGTCACCCCTTGAATGTTATATACCAGGTGAATGTAATTAACCAGCACTAGGGTTTTAAAAGGTTAGCCTCTGAAGATAGCAGAGAGTCTAACAGCTGGGAGAGAGGAGGCAGTTAAGCCTGAGACAAAGGTACTGTGTGAAACCTGCTTAAAGTGCTGTATTTCATTTTGTTTAAAACTGGGAACTAGATTAGCTGGCCAGTTGGATAGTTAGTAACACTGTTGTTTAGTAAGTCTCCAAGTTGGAGTGGGATTTATTTTCTTTTTGTTTTATTTTGTGGGAGAGCACAACCTTGTATATATTGTGGAAAGTGACAATAAACTGCAGTACTATTTTATCCTGACTGTTGCATTTGAAGTTTGTGACGAGCCTGGCCATCCTGCCACAGTGTATAGAAACCGTACGTTTATGATAGACGTGGATATTTTAAAAAGTAGTAAAACAAATTAACGGGTTAACATAGAAAGAAAATCACAAGGCAGATTTTTAAACAAGCTAATTATATCCCCAAACTGACAAAAAAGTTATCAGTAGCAATATGACCGAACAGGGAATATACGTAAAGAAAAGTAGAATTCGTGAAATAGAACTTAGTGCATACTGTAGCCTATTTGAATAAGAACTAGCCGAATATGGATTTAGAGCAAGGTGTTTTTGTGTTTTAATCGTACGAAATAGATTGGTCCTGGGTGACCAAACGGAAATAAGAGAATGCCCGTAATAATATTACTGTGTATATAAATAATAATAGATTCGGTAGTTTCCGTACGAATATGTAAAAGCAGTGATAAAGTGCCGAGCGTTCGTCTGTTTTGGCGTGAACACTGAAATCGGTTAAAAAAGCGTGTATTTGTACGAATATGATAGAGGGAGCCTACCCCTACGTTTTTAGGCCCGAACGGCGGGAAATAGCGGGGCGCTATTTCCTACGCCTAACTTACGTGAACGTGCCGGTCTCGTGACCGGAAACCGGGTACCTTGACCGGGAACCGAGTGGAAGGCCTCAAACGGGCGGAGGACTGGTCAGGACGTCTGACTGCTGGAAACAGGAAAAAATTCTGGAGGGAAGCTGGACAGGAAGTGCTGGTTGCTATGGGGACAAAACAATCAGCTGAAAGGCAGAGGTGAGTAGGGGCTGGGAGTTTAAGTAGGGGACTTACTCCTCCCACAAATTCAGGCCTCCACAAGTTCAGGCCTTTTAACATATATATATACACATATATATATATATATATATATATATATATATATATATATATATATATATATATATATATATATATATATATATATATATATATATATATATATATACATACACACTTAACCTAAGGCAATACTGCCTTATCCAAAACCACTTAAACATGAAGCAACACAGAGAGAAACACATTGTAACTTAACGCTACATGTGAGGTATAATCTAACAAACGCAAGCTTCCATACAAATGCAGGTAGTTCCCCCACATCCTTAAAAGACGCTGTATAGGTTCTATGCTCTCAAATTAATGTCTTGCTTTGCATAAAAATGTGAATGTACAATCTGCAAATGTATAAAGCACTTCATGTATGTAGATGATCAGACAACGTCTGTTACCGTACCTATTTCACTTGTGAAAATGCAAGATCCATGTAACTGTCAATGTATTATGAAGTATTGCCTGTATTACTATTCATGCAATAAAAATATAATAAATAAATAAAAATCAGTTTAACCAAAATGCCACATGGACTAAACCTGGATCGCTCAAAATCTTTCTATGGGTGGAAAATCAATTTGCACGAGCCAAATATTTTTGCTGTGCACAAGCTAATGGCTACTATCACATGTGGAATATATTACTTATATTGATATGTGCTTAGAATAACTACTTATTAGAGTGATGCATGTCATTATTACTAAAAATGTTATATTCCTGCTTATCCCCTTGTCCTACCCCCTTTATTTTTTTATGTTGAATCATTATGTTTATTAAATAATGAATGGTTATGGTCAATATTCCCAAAAAAACTTTTCAATAAAAAATAATTTGAAAAAAATATTGTATGCTAACACCCAGGATAATTGTTATATAAAGATTAAACCTTCAATATTTCTGTGCTTGAAGAAAGTTTAGCTTTGAAACTCATCTACTGAGCTACAAAACATTCATTTTATGATCATCACTGGCAGGACACAGATAAGATTTCACAGCTTTTATTCTGGAAAATATAAAAAAAATTATATATAGCACCATGACACCAATGCTGTATAATAATGCACTTTTAAACTGGAATTTATTTTGTCACAAGAAGGTTCATCCAAACTTTTCCTGACATACCATTTTTCACAATGTGCAGGTTACCTAGATTGTTCTTTGCTTGGCAGTGTTACAAATTTTAAGCAAGTATTGTCCATTGTGTCAATCGTAAAATGCATGATACAAGGTATTTCTTTTGCCTTAAGAGGCATGTAACTGCAACTTTTAACCTAGTTTATCATTGAACAATTAATATAAATTAAAACACAAATGAATAGTGGATTGGAATTAAATGTTAGCTTATCTCAATTTATCAGCACATTTTTAAATGTGTATTTTCATACATATAAATATTAATTGGTAATGCTGATATTAAAACCCTTGTCGGGGGCAGGGATTGACCGCCATGCTGTGAGGATGCAGCAAGCCTTTTTTTATCAGCTCCTGAAAAATACAAGTTAAATGTTTTAAAAGCTATATCAATGCTAATCTATGATATCCAGCTACTGAGATCTCAGTTGAGCATCTTTAGAGCAGCATTAGCTCAGCAATTGAGCCTGACTACTGTTGTTGTGTACCTTCAGCATCATCTAAGTGATTGTGGCCTTGTGTGGTTTACCAGCAAAGGAAGCAGCTGATCACTCGAATGGCACTGCCCAGACTAATCTAGTGACAAAGGAGCCCCATACCACTCCCCCCCTGGACAGACGGGGGTTATCCCGGTCCCCACCTTGCAGAGTATTCTCCCATTCCAGCAGCTCCTGATTGATTCCAGACTCCCACGCTGCCTACCTAAAATGGCTGACGTCGGCATTGCCACAAAGCAAGCTACACAGTCTATGGTTCAAAGCTGGGAGGAGAGGTTCCATAGAAAGTTTGAGGCCATCTGTCAGAGGTTCTGGCAGAACCTGGAGAGGAGACAATCCATGCTGTCAGCTACCATGGTTAATAAAAAATGAGACAAGGTGGGCACACTCGACTAAACGTTGAATTAGCCCCAGGAAAAGGCTAATGTAATATATGCTGGGTGCTCACCCACATAGGGCTCTATCCTCTGAAAAAAACCCAAAACATGACAATGTAAATAGAGTAAGGAGCACACCAAAAATCTTTATATATATGAAATGAATAAACTTTATTTATATGGGTATATACTCTGGGTCTGTCTCTTTAAATAGTATCCACAGACATACAAAGTCATGCTATAATAAAGCATTTACCAAAACAACATATGTATACAGACACATATGAACACGCAATGCGTGGTATATAAATGACAGAAATATCATACAAACAGACCACTATAGTATAAAGTATAAACAAAACCCAAACATATAAAAAAATGCAAAAAACCATACCAAGATGAGTGAGAAGCAGGGACAGAGTCCAAAAAAAAAAAAAACAACGTTTCGGCTACAGAGCCTTTGTCAAGGGAGCATGTTGAGAAACTAAGTTCTCCCCTTATATACCCACCAGAAATACCAAGATTAAAAACACCTGAGAGTGATGGGTGGCCACCCATAATGATTGAAATCCTCACAACCATCAAACACCTGTTTATGGTTGCCAAGGATACAAGCTTAGGTAATATATACACATCAATCATACATAAATGACATCCAAATGGGTTATAAATGATAATATAAATCACTTTAGAAACATCAATATGTGTATGCATAAATAACTACTATCCTAGACATGCAGTATATGACAGAACTTAATCAGATTGTAAGTAATAATGTTAAGAATAAGTCCCATAAAACTAGCAGCGACTTACATTAGCCATACCAAAGAGATCTTAGCATAGGGAAATAATAAGGCATGTACTACATACACATAAGAGACATCGCACTGATCAACTGCCAGCCGATCAGAGTGTAATCTCGGTCCGTCCAAAGCGAAACCGAGGCGCGAGCAGCAGTGTGCGTTCCAAAAGCCGAACCCGGAAGTAGGTAGAGTGAAATGGAACGCGTGCTTTCCAATATATGCATGCGTTCCAGCAAGAAAAGCCGGTCTCTATCTAGCGCATGCGTTGAGCTAATCACAGCCCTGGAAAGGCTATATCACATACGAATAATGAGGAAAATCAAATAAAGCTACAAAGAGCTAAAAAGGTCCCAGGAGACTATAAGGGCTGCTGTATGAAGCAGAAAAATAATGATAAATCGAAGAATAAATGAATAAATAAAAATACCTGAAATACTGCATACAGAATAAAGCAACAGTAACCAGATATACCCCAAAATACTGAAAGTCAGTACTTAAAGAAGCTTTTAGTCAATGGTTGATGTGGTAACCAGCTACCGTGGTTAAATCTTACACACCTCCTGAGTAGAAGCCTGCTTGCAAAAATCCCACTCGGAAGCTAAAAGTCTCCTGCTAAAAGTCTCCTGCTAAAAGTCTCCTGCTCTGCAGCTCCCTTCTGGACCTCCTCATGCCGCTCGCAGCCCAAGCAAGCAAGAAGCACTGCGCTCTCGAGGACTTTGTCTAGGAGTAGAGATAGGGCTTGGTGGCAGACCGAGCTGGATGGTAGAGGCGAACTGTGGAATCTCTGGCGGACCCGATAGCCCCACACACCTACTTGGGTTCTGCCTGTTTGCCAAGGGCATCGGATGAGCGGGAATAGGAGCTTTAGATGCCTGTTCGCTTAGTGCATCTCCTTTTCTTCTGGGCTCTTAGCCTGTCTCTCACATTTAGCCTTACAGCAGTCTTCCCCACTTCCCTCCTAATGTTCTGTCTCCTCTTACAGATGTCATGACTATCACCTTGGAACCCGTAGAAATGTTTTGGTAGCTTTAGTCTCATTTACATATCTACCTGTGTAGTCAGATCAAATTATCTGAGCATTTTTACTTTACTCTGTACTGACTCACATCTGTTTCCCTTATATTTTACTCCTTTTATTTACACTATTGTTCAGCAACCAGCACTCTGTGCCTTTAATAGATAGGCATGTGTACCTAATTATAGAGTTCTCTATATATCCAGAAATTGTGCAAATTTCATATGTCACACCATTGTTTAGCTATGCAATTGTCTCCTTATGTTTTGTGATAAGCTCGAAATGGCTGTTGTGGCATTGCAAGCCTACATGTCATATCTGTGCACAACAAAAATAAAGAATAAAAGAATAATAAAACATGCCATTGTGTGTTCTTTATCATTAGGAAATATTATTATGTGAACTGTATTTATCCAAGTATACTTTAAAGGAGGGTTTAACATTTCCACTGCCCCCTTGCCCTTGATGAGTACAATAATCAGCACTGGTGAGTAACAATTTACCACCCAGGGGCGGACTGACCGGTCGGGCACTTCGGACATGGTCCGAGGGCCCGGCCGGGAGGGGGGCCCGCCATCAGGGGGCCCGCCGCCCCTTTAAATGCTGCAGCCGCCTGAGCGCTCTCTTAAGAGCCTCAGGCGGCTGCGGCTTCTCACCTCCCCTCCCCTGTAGCGTGGCTGAGCTGCTGTGCGGTCCGCGGTGCCCGGCCGGAGTGATAGGAAGGTGCACACTCAGTGTGCTCCTTCCTATCACTCCGGCCGGGCACTGCTGACCGCACAGCAGCTCGGCCACACTACAGGGGAGGGGAGGTGAGAAGAAAGAGGCAGGGAGGAGGGGGGTGAGAAGAAAGAGGGAGGGGGGTGAGAAGAAAGAGGGAGGGGGTGAGAAGAAAGAGGGAGGGGGGTGAGAAGAAAGAGGGAGGGGGTAAGAAGAAAGAGGGGGGTGAGAAGAAAGAGGGGGGTGAGAAGAAAGAGGGAGGGCAGGTGAGAATAAAGAGGGAGGGGTGAGAAGAAAGAGGGGGGGTGAGAAGAAAGAGGGGGGTGAGAAGAAAGAGGGAGGGGGTGTGAGAAGAAAGAGGGAGGGGGTAAGAAGAAAGAGGGAGGGGGGTAAGAAGAGAAAGGGTGGGGGGTAAGAAGAGAGAGGGAGGGGGGGTAAGAAGAGAGAGGGAGGGGGGTAAGAAGAGAGAAGGAGGGGAGGTAAGAAGAGAGAGGGAGGGGGTAAGAAGAGAGAGGAAGGAGGGGTAAGAAGAGAGGGAGGGGGAGTAAGGAGAGAGAGGGGGTAAGAAGAGAGGGGGGGAGTAAGAAGAGAGGGGGAGTAAGAAGGGGGTAAGAAGAGGGGGAGGAGTAAGGAGGGGTAGGAGGGAGTAAAAAGAGGAAGGGGGAAGTAAGAAGAGGGGGAGGGAGTAAGAGGGGGGAGGGAAGAGTAAGAAGAGGGGGGAGGGGGGTCAGAAGAGGGGGGGGGAGTAAGAAGAGGGGGGAGGGGGGGAGTAAGAAGAGGGGGAGGGGAGTAAGAAGAGGGGGGAGGGGGGTAAGAAGAGGGGAGTGGGGGGTAATAAGAGAGGGATGGGGGAGTAAAAAGAGGAAGGGGGGAGTAAGAAGAGGGAGAGGGGGGAGTAAGAAGAAGGGGGAGGGGAGTAAGAAGAGGGGGGTAAGAAGAGGGGGAGGGGGGAGTAAAAAGAGGAAGGGGGGAGTAAGAAGAGGGGGAGGGGGTAAGAAGAGGGGGAGGGGAGTAAGAAGAGGGGGTAGGGGGGTAAGAAGAGAGGGGAGGAGGGAGTAAGAAGAGAGGAGAGGGGGGTAAGAAGAGGGGGGTAAGAAGAGGGGGGAGTAAGAAGAGGGAGGGGTAAGAAGAGGTGGGATTAAGAAGAAGGGGAGGGGAGAGTAAGAAGGGGGGTAAGAAGAGAGTGAGGGGGGAGTAAGAAGAGGGGGGAGTAAAAGGGGGTAAGAAGAGGGGGAGGGGGGAGTAAGAGGAGGGCAATTGCCCCCTACCATGTCCGCAGGCACCGTGCGGGCAGCCTGCAGGGAAGGGAGGAAGAGAGGACCCGGGAGCTCAGTCTTCAGCTCCTCTGGGTCCTTCTTGCGCAAGCACAGATCGTTGCTGTGGTTACCACGGCAACGTTACGGCTCTTGCGAGAGTAAACTCTAGCCCTGGAGCTACGGGCTAGAGTTCACTCTCAACACTGTGACCACCAGGGATTCCAGAGAGTGAACTCTAGCCCCATAAACACACTGCCCCCACACACCATACACATTCACACACTGCCCCCAATACACCCCCTCACACCATACACATTTACACACATTGCCTCACACACACACACACACACATACAGCCCCCCATACTAACATTGCCACACACATACACAGCCCCCTCATACACACATTGCCCCACACACCCTACACATTCACACACTACACCCCCTCACACACACTGAACCTTTCACACACACACTGCACCCCTTAAACATTGCACCACTGCTCCTATACCCTACTACAGCCTCATATCCCAGCAGACCCCAGGTAAGTTGTCAAACTGTTCTTAAACGGTTTGACTACTTACTCTGAAAGGGGGGCCTGGCCCTCCTGGCACCATAACGACTACACAGAGCAGTAGTGGTTATTGTGCATGTATTATTTCTTTAAATAATCTACAAGTGCACCAGTAGCCAGCAAGCCAGCCAGCCCACAGGCCGGCCAACCAGCCAGCCAGCCCATAGGCCGGCCAGCCAGCCCACAGGCTGGCCAGTAGCCAGCCAGCCCACAGGTCGGCCAGCCAGCCAGCCCACAGGCCGGCCAGCCAGCCCACAGGCTGGCCAGTAGCCAGCCAGCCAGCCAGCCCACAGGCCACCAGTTAGGCTTACAGCCAGCAAGCCCACATCCTGCCAACCGCAGCCAGCAAGCCACAGCCTGCCAGCCAGCAAGCCACAGCCTGCCAGCTGCAGCCAGCAAGCCAACAGCCTGCCAGCCGCAGCCAGCAAGCCCACAGCCTGCCGGCAGTAGCCAACAGCCTGCCAGCCGCAGCCAGCAAGCCCACAGCCTGCCGGCAGTAGCCAGCAAGCCCACAGCCTGCCAGCAAGCCCACAGCTTGCCAGCCGCAGCCAGTAAGCCCACAGCCTTCCAGCAAGCCCACAGACTGCCAGCCAGCAACAGTAATTAAGGTAAGAGGAGCCAACGTGGCCTAGGTATCAGCGAGCTATGTTGTGTTGCTATATTGTGAATAGGAACCAAAGTGTTGGAGAGACCCCCCTCCAGGCCCCATTAGACTCCATTGTAGTCTCTAATGGGACCTGGAGGAAATTCTTTCTAACACACTCTCTAAAGGACACTGAGATAGCCTCTGCTAGAAAGACCCCCTTCCATGGCCCGTTAGCCCTCAATTGTAGTCTCTACTGGGGCCTCGAAGGGATTATTGCACTTTTGTTCCTTGTGTCTAAAGATTGTGTAGGGTGTGGCTGGAGGCGGTGCATGGAGGCGGGGCATGGGTGGCGCTTGCTGCGGAGTATGGGTGGGGCCTGTAAGGGGGCCCTTGATTTATTTTGCCCGGGCGCACTGAGGGTTCTCGGTCCGCCCCTGTTACCACCTGTAAGTGTGAAATGGATGATTCAGGCTTTCATTGGTTTTTGAAAACTGTCAAGTATCATAGGACTTGAAATTCTAAAACCTGCTTTAAAATAAACTTAAACTGTAAAGTAAAATATTTGAACTAAAGCACATTTCTATCTCGAACCAGATGATTACTCATTTCGTAGAACATGATTTTTACAAAGCTCCTTTTCCTTTGAATTATATTCCTTCATTATCCATTGCCTTGCAGGTCAATAGAATACCAATACATGGCACCTAAAAGGCTCACATTTTTTGTAACTAGTTGTCACGATCTTTTACGCCGTTCCAGTGTGCTCTCTCTGGTGGATTGGCAAGTCCCATGCCACACGCTGGGATCAAGCCCCTTCTTATGATGCAATGCATGCGCATCAACATCATTATATTGATGACATGGATTTGCGTCATTTTCACCTGCCCAGAATGTTTTGGGGGCGTGGCTTTAAAGCAATAGACACACATATAAAACAGGTCGTCTTTTGCTTTGTACTTTGCCCTATTGTGGTTTTTAAAGTCTAGTGCCACTCTTTGTCTATTAGTGTTTTCTTGGTATATTTGACTCGGCTTTGTAATTGACTATTCTGTTCTCTGGTTTCCTGACTCATTTTGTACCTTGACTTTCCTACTTTCTGGTATCCTGACCCGGTAATTCCTTAATCACTCTCCTGATTTCTGATGTCCTTATATTTTTGGCTATCCTCTGATTATTTTTACTTTTCTTTGTTTTCCTATGTGAAGACAAATCCTACTAATGTTTGGTTTTTCGTTCTATGTATACTGCGGGGTTACACACTGCGTGCTGAGGTTTACTTAATGGTGACACTAGTCTCACTTTTGCTGCCCATATCTGGTAATTAATTTCCACCTTAAAACATTGCTTATTTGTGCCCCTACTTATGTAAGATATGGCTAAGATACTGTGCATTTGTCCAGTGGTGTATCCTGGTTTTGTGCTGCCCTAGGCATGACAAAACTCAGACGCACTCTCCCGACCCCCCTCAGGCCATCCCTCTCCCCCCTGCCTAGCCTTCTAAATACACACACACATTCACTGACAGACACGCATACACTAGCTAACAGACATACACACTCACTAACAGGCACAAACAGTCACTAGCAGACACGCACATTCACAAACAGACATGCATACACTCTCACTAACAGACACACACAAACTAACAGACACACTCCCTAACAGACACACTCCCTGACATACACACACTCACTAACAGACACACACTGACTGACACATACACACTATCAGACACACACTCACTCACTAACAGACACACACACACACTGACAGACACACACTCACTCACTAACAGACACAAACACACTCACTAACAGACACACACACTCACTTACAGGCACACACACTCACTCACTAACAGACACACACACTCACTCACTCACTAACACACACTCATTCACTAACACACACACACACTCATTTAAAAAAAAAATTAAATTCCCCCAGCCTCCTTACCTTTGGGAATGCTGGGAATGTTCTCCCTTTCCCTGGGGTCCAGTGGGGCTGCTGGGCATGCGGCGCTGGCGAGGGAGCACTGATTAGTGAACTCTCTGCCCAGCTCCCTCGCGCGCCGCAGAGTGATGCCGGGAGCCATAATATGACGTTATATTATGGCTCCTGGCATCACTCTGCGGCGTGCGAGGGTGCTGAGCAGAGAGCTCACTGATCAGTGCTCCCTTGCCAGCGCTGCCCGCCTGAATGGATTTTTAGTTAGCCGCCAGGCTAACAAGACATTTACAAAAAGATAAGTCCTGCGCTCACTCCCATCACTACTGGGCAGGCAGCAATGACTACAGTACACATCAGCCCCAGTATATAGTAAAAACCAAAGAAAAGAAAAAGTTACCTGTGCTCTCTCCTTAATCCATATGTATATTTAGACAAATTGAGGTCATTTAGTTGCTCCAATGGCCATTGCTCCAATGACCCTAAAGCAGGTCCTAAAGCGGGAGGTCATTTAGTTGCTTCAATGGCCCTAAAGTGGGTCCTAAAGCAGGTCCTTCAGCCTGCTTCCTTGAGCTTCTGGCATAGTATTATAAATACTATAGGTAATATCCATGAATCAAACTAAGAGACAAACAACAAGTATCTAAAAGAACTTTTTGTTTATTTAAAAAAAGTCATGTTTATTATTGTGTTCCTGCTAGTTCTTCTATCTTTAAAAATGTCCCAATTCATAAGATGTTTTACTTAGATTACAATTTATCAATCAATTGATGCCACAACTGAGAGGTATATGAGGATCCTCATATGATGATCAACATATACGCCTCTGAGGAAGTAGGGCCATACCCCTACGAAACGCATCAGGCAGCATTGAAGGAAGTCCACACAGCTTTTGCCAGCCAGGGTATCATCACAAGAATTTCCATTCACCTTGGATCCCAGACAGAACATCAACATCACCTTGCGAGCAGTGCCAATCCCTCGGAGTGAGGTCCGCAGTGGAACACACCATGGCACGCACGCTGTCCTCACTGGCGATTAGGATTCGGATGACAAGATCACAAACAGCATCCTCTTCCATCCGTGTCTGGGACTAAGGTTTCTGTACCAATTTCACCCTTAATTGACTGGTCAATATATTGTGGATTCATTTTTAACTTCATTTTTAATAATTCTGATAATAAATTGGCTTTTATACTCTCAGTTTTTAGCGATATTGTTATATTGCTTTATCGCAACCAGTTCCATGTACTGGTTTCTGCTTGATATAAGAATTTTTTTTTAGGTATTCTGATTATAATATTTTTTTTCTGATTTTATTTATGTCTTTTATCCTTATAAAAGGATAATATTTGGTAATGGTAACATTTATCCTGGGTTACTCTCTGTACCAGGGTTATGGATACTTGTGCCATACTTATTTTCTCAAGGTATTTGAGTATTTTTGGAGTAAGACACCCAAGACAATATTGTTCTTACCCTATACTCTATCTGAGCACTTTGAAGTTGGACACTTAAGACAAGATTCTTCTATTTTATATTCATCTATTTTACTAGAAAGCTCCTGGATACCTGACACTATTTTATATAGTGCAAACATTCTATTTGTACTGTCTCTCTAGGTTTTGGTGAATCCCTATACCCTTCCAGTTTTAGAGCTTTCTTCTGACAGTCTTATTCCCTCTTCTTTCTGTATATTCTATTCTTAGATATCAGATTTTTTTGTACTCTTTTTATGAACACTTGTTTTTCCATGGTTCAGTGCCCTTTTGAGGTTTCAGAGCCCATTCTTGGCCCCGACTCTCATTATTGCCCCTGCTTTATCCTGTTATTGTCCTGTATATCAGACCCGGCTTCATTTGTCTTAGATTTGTCCTCTTCCTGTAAAAAGTACCAGTCCTGACTTGTTCCTGACTTCAAGTTTTCCAGTGATCCTGTACCTGTACCAATTGGTTTATATTTTTGCTATTGTTTATTTATGTTTTATTTTTGTCCTTCTCCTGGTCTGAATAAACTATTTTAGAAGAGTCCTAATACTTCCTATTTCCTCCTTATCATTAAGCCCGGCCACTCTAAGGTCCAGTAATATGCCTTCTATCCCTCTTTACTTTGCCTTTGGTAGGGTTGCTGCCTTGTATCTTTCTGAGGATCCTCACATGTCATGACAACAAGAAAGGGAAGGGAACTGAATGAGAGTTAGTAAATATGCATGTAGGAAGTTTATACAGATTATTAATAGGACACTGCATGCCCAGCAAGCAAGATTGATTGTTGCATTGTAGAAATATTGTAAATAAATGTGATGTGTGCAGTGGACGCATTGAATGGTTACCTAATGTGGCTGGTAGGATTGATTACAGCACTGAAAGAGTTAATTTTGGCAATTATAGGAATTTGCATTGTGTCAGATCACGAGAAAACATTTGCAAGTTAGAATTCTTTCATGGAAGCGAACGTCCCTCTGGCCAGATGTAAATCCCCAGACTTTCTGGCTGCACACCTTTTGTTGCACTCCTCAGCAAACCGTAGGTCCTCTTGATGTGCTAATTGACAATTAGGAATCAGGAGACAATTTTCTGCTCAGAATCCTAATCAAAAAACAATAACGATAATCTTGGTAATCCAAAAGTGAATAACCATTCCTCCTGTTATGCATATTCAGAATGCTGAAGGTATTGCCTACAAAGAAATCCAAACATGACCCTAAGCCATTTGAGGGACTTGGGGAAGTCAATTATTCTAAGTTGCAGGCAAGCCTTATAAGGAAGCTTTGGAATGGATAATATGGGACAATTTCATAGATTTAAAAAGTATTTATGTACCAGTTATACAGCAAGAGATATGAACATTGTTTTAAACTTTTTAACATAAATTGGTGTTACATTGGCCAAGAGGTGAGATAGGAGTTGTAATCAACCTAAAATTCATATGGTCATGCCCAAATATATACCCTGTATATTCTTCAGGGTCAGCTTGGAAACTCAAGATAGGCACAAAGGATATAAAAGCTACATGTCAATAAGTCGTGCTTACTGAGCACCATGTTTTAAGTAAATTGTCATGTTCCTTGTCGGAGTTTCCCTTGGACAGAAGATACAAGTACTATACTGGCGTAGATGAATTAAGTGTACATGGTTTTTGGCATCCAAAATATTCCCCTGTAAATTATTGTATTGATCAACAGTGTACAAGTCAGCCCTTTTAAAAATTAGAAGAAATTAATGATGTGGAAAATGAACACATCAATATCTTTCACATTATATATAATGCATTTTATTCCTAAGACTAAAAGCTATAAGAAGAAAGAGATCCAGATGGATTGAGATATATGTCTTCTTATTTTGCTGTTGTGAGTATAATTTCAACTCGTACATAGGGTAGTATATTATTGCAATACTTTACAATATAACGATTTTCCTATTTCATGCACCATCTACATCTTGATTTGTAGGCTACTAAATAAAATTCACAGAATGAGCAAGACTGGAATATATCTTGAGTTCAGATTCAGCCTTTGTCTGTTGTGACAGTATTTACCTTGTTAACAATAAAAGTTTGGACTATAGACTTTTTCCAATTACTGAAATCAGACATTTTAATTAAATGTTAAATGCTCTGTCCACCATATAGCCTATCTGATTATTTTCCTTAATGTTCCATCTTTTTAATCTAAAAGACTTATGTATCTTATGGAAAACTTTGGAAATAAATGTTAAACTTTTCACCAATAATAGAAAATGCTGCAAGACATTTTAAAGATTTTTTTTTACAACATATATAACCGTTAGTGGTCACGGATGGTCATCCAGGCAAATGAAATAGGCAGATTGCTAGTGCCTTTTGGGATACTGCAAAATCTTATTGCATCAATATTGTTAAATCCATGGTAGATGATATAGTAACTTGAAAAATATTTCTGGAGAAGTCTCATCTTCCATATTTATTGTACCTATGAGGTAGCCTATAAAATGGAATTACTTATTGAAAGAATGAATTACTCAGATAAAATAAACATAAAAGAAGAAATGTTTGGAGTGTTTCTAACATCATTTTAAAGTAAAGCGACCCCACAATATTCTGGAATTTTATCAATAAATCAACCTGTAATAGATCAGTCAGTGTAATAAAGGTAAGATCACTACTGTCTTTACATTAATAAGTAGAAATGTCATTATTTAGATCAAATATGTCCAATTCTAGTCATCGTCTAACTTAAAGGGACACTATAGTCACCAGAACAACTACAGCTTGTTGAATTTGTTGGTGAGTAGAATCATTACCTTCAGGCTTTTCTGCTGTAAACACTGTCTTTTCAGAGAAAATACAGTGTTTACATTACAGCCTAGTGATAACTTCACTGGCCACTCCTCAGATAGCTCTTAGAGATCCTTCCTGGGTCATGGCTGCCTACATTGCATCCAAACATTCAGTATCTCCTCCCTCTGTATGCCGACACTGAACTTTCCTAATAGAGATTCATTGATACAATTCATCTCTATGAGGAGATGCTGATTGGCCAGGGCTGTGTTTGAATCATGCTGGCTCTGCCCTTGATCTGCCTCCTTGTCAGTCTCAGCCAATCCTACGGGGAAGCATTGTGATTGGATCAGGCCACCTCTTCTGATGATGTCAGCAGACAGCCTGTTTTTTGAGGCACACAGCATGCAGATCTACAGCTTCAGGCTTGAATACAGGAAGATGTTACTATTTTTAGGGAGGCATGAGGGGCTCAGGGGGGCTAGATGGTGGTTTTAACACTATAGGGTCAGGAATACATGTTTTTGTTCCTGACCCTATAGTGATCCTTTAAGAGTTAATGGGTGCTACTATTAACTTTGTTGTAAGGGTTAAAAATATTTTAGATGTTGCACTCCAGCAAATGATACAGGGTGCCCAGCCACACTGCAATATAAAAATAAACGATTGTCGGCACTCCTGGATTTCCAACATCAATTGGTTTTATTGTCTTGGTCGACGTTTCAGTCCCTAAAACATTTTGTGTGTCCTGACAAAAAAGTCCCAGGTTAGGGACTGAAACATCGACTAAGACAATAAAACCAATTGATGTTGGAAATCCAGGAGTGCCGGCAATCGTTTATTTTTTTATATATACAAACATATATATATATATATATATATATACTGATAAAGGACTTTTAAATTTCAAATATAGGTGATTTTCTTATCTATGGAATAAAGGACCTATATTTGAAATTTAAAAGTTCGAGAGTGCAGCCTACATTCTTCATCTATCGGTATGCATCTAGATCCCTAGAAGGATTTGCACCTGGCAACCACACCACTCCAAAAAAGAAGTAGGTCATTTAAGCGTGAGTGCAAGGATTTTCATTGTCAATATATATATATATTCGTTATCACCACTCCTGGTAATATTTTGTGTATTCCTCAATCTTGAGTCTCCTACTAGAGGCCTGGGAGACTGATGGTTCTTGCGTATTATTTTAGCTGTTCCTAAAACTGCACTCTTCTGGACAGAGATCTAAGATGTCCCACCTGGAATTTGCTGAAGTCACTCTTCCAACTTAAGTGGTTACAGCCCTGAGTGCTCCTATCACAACTGAGACTACTAGTGCCTTCACTTTTCACATCTTTAAGCCCTTGTTATTTGCCCACCTTCTCATGTTCCTTTTTATTGATGTAATAGTCACTATAGTCTTTTGCCACACCCACCACCAATTCAGTCTTCCATTACTTGTCTACCACCATGATATCAGTTTGGTTGGCCAGTACTTGATTGCCTCTCGAGATCTGGAAGTCCCACAGGATATTAGCCCTGTCATTCTTAACTACTCTTTGTGGTACTTCCGATATGTTCCAGACCAAATGCAGTGCAGATGTTTCAATATACAATCCCAGCAACTTACTTGTTCCTCTCAGTGCATGCTGTTACTGCTAACATCTTTTACCTGGCAAGAATGTGCTGGGTTGTCTCAGAGGCCATTGTGCATAGTCTGGTGTGGTGGATCCCTGCTTCCATATGGTGTTAAGCTCCTGTTCCTGTGCTGCTAGTACTAGTGCTGCAATGCTGTCTTTCAGTCCTGCTTATATAATATCTGTTAGTTAATCTAATTTCAGAAGAGAATGCTGATTATGATACCATTACACTAATTAATATTAACTGTTAGTTAATCTGCCACTAAATATTGCTTATTATATACTTATTGTATACTTATTGTATACTTTTGTTTCAATACTCATATCAAATCACATTGTATATCTTTAGAAAATCGTTAGATGCTCTATGTATATGGTTTGGAAACTAGCACTTGTTTGAGATTGTTTGAGATTTTTTTCTGGTAGAACAAGAGAGAGTTTATTTGTTTTAATATTAGTGGTCAATAATATTGCAGTGAGAATAGGGACTTTATGCCATTTAGTAAAATGTTTAATGCGCCTCTTTATTTTATACCTGACATTTCTAAAAACTGTGCTTTTTATCCATCCAACTTTATCTGGACCTTCAGCTTTGTTTTACCCTATAAGGGCACCCTTACACTGCATATAAATAGCCTAGTGATGGCTCTGAATCACATAAGTGGTTTGTAGCTTGATATTTTACCCTCATATTTTCAAAATAACTATTTTATTCCGGTGTATTTTTTACAGATCAATTAATCTTTCGGATGCAATAAATCTATTCATATATACATAAGTGTTGATCTATATGTTTAACCCCTTAAGGACACATGACGTGTCTGACACGTCATGATTCCCTTTTAATCCAGAAGTTTGGTCCTTAAGGGGTTAATGTGTTCCACTGTGCCTTTACATCTACATATCTGTATACTAACAGGTCCACTAGTGCAGTATCAAATTCTGCCCAACCAACTAACACTAATGGTACCATCTTCTTACTACCTCTCTTAGGCAGTATAGGTTAGGTGTATAGGTTAGTACCATTAGGCAAAAGGGACAGACAGAGTCCCAGTATACATCATCTAAGGGACATGACTGCCTGCCCATTCTTGAACATTGTGTTGGATTTTATCTCAGGAGCATGTCAAAACAGTAGGTTAGCAAAATCACTTGCCTGATTTCCCTGCTGATGGCTGTGTGGGAGTTTCCTTTTCCATGATAGAAGGGGAGCCCTTTTAGCAGCTGTTACATGCCCTTGCTCCACAGTATTTACTTCCCTCACTTTGCTGGCACTATATAAATATAATAATAATAATAATAATAATAATAATAATAATAATAATAATAATAATTCACTTTAAACAGTATAATAGTTCCTTCACTGTACTATGCTACTATTGAAGGATCAGCTGGACAAGGTTGTTGGTTAATGGGTGCACTGCACCACAGATTTATGAAGTGCTCTTAGCTGCCTGAATGCCTTTCTCTCCTTGACAGCACACTGGTGGCAGCTCACTGTGCCTCACCATGGTGGTGGCACTGGAGGAGATCAAGAGTTAGCCAAATGTCCGACAGAAAATGGATCTGTAGCACAGAAGGGCTATCAATCTCTTGTACTAAATGCTGAAGTGATGGTTAAAAAGCACACTTCAGCAAACATATTGAGGGCAATCAGAAGAATGGTGTCTAATTGGTTAGGAGAATTGGCAGGCACCAGTCTTTACATTGGGTTCATGATCACTGATGGAGATGCTAACATGGTGAACCCATTGGGAGAGGGTATATGTTGTTTTGCACATATTCTACATCTTGCAGTGAAGTCAACATAACAGTGCAAAACATACTTGAGCATTGCAGGAGGATTGCTGGGCATTTCCATTATAATGTGTGGGATGGTCAATTATTGAGTCAGGAACAAGAGAAAAGAGGGCACTCTACACACTGTCTACAACAGAGTGCCAACATGCTTTAGAACTAGAGTTTAGACAAGCTGGAAAGGAATTTGGAACAGCAGAGGCAGAGGCGTAACTAAAAACCACAAGGCCACGGTGTGAAAATTGCCCTGCGGTCCCCTGCTATCCCCCCCATATGACTACCCTCAGCCTCCCCTATATCCCCCCATATGTGCCCCCCCCACACATGCAGACAAACAGATACACATACAGACACACATACAGGCACACACACACTTACATACAAACACACAGAGACACATATATACAGACAGACAGACAGTAATACACACACACACAAACACAGGCAGACAGGCATACATGCAGACACACAAACTGACACACACACATACACACGCAGACAGACACACATACATTCACACACACACACGCAGAAGACACATGCATACAGACACTCAGACAGACATACATACAGACACACATACAGACACACATACATACAGACACACATACAAACACACATACATACATACAGACACACATACACATGCATACAGACATATACATACAGAAACACAAACACACATATTCAGACACACATACACACACATTCATACAGACACACATACACAATCACGCACATATACGTACAAACACACACATTTACAGACACATATACAAAATGTTTTAGTCATCCTCTTGTTTCCTACCTTTTAGATGCAGGAGGGTGACTTTCCCTGTGGTCCAGTGGCTCAACCTGATGGGAGTCAGAGTTCGCACTCTGACTCTCTCCTTTCGTTCCTCCTCCCTCGCGGCTCCTGGTGGTTACTGGGAGGAAGTGACCAGGGCAGTCACTTTGTCCCAGCTCCGATGTCATCACAGTGGGCCCGGTCGCGCTGTTAAAGAGCCAGAGTGCTGACTGGGCCCCCTGGAAATACATTGCCATGGGCCTCTTCAATGTGACCCCGGCGGTTCTACCGTGTGGGTCGGGATCGCATTACTTAGCCGGCGGTCACCCGGAGTGACGGGCCCAGTCGCAGCTGCGACCCCTTTTTTACTGGCAGAACATTCCATACAGATGTAGCAGTAGTGATCAAGATGCTAATTGCCCAAAACTGATGCTAGATTCTCTGTGTAATTTTATGATTAAGAAGAATGTGGTATTTTAACCCAATCATCTGACATCTTGGGTGGACAGACTTAATAACACAGTCCATGAATATGAAGTAGAAGAAAGATATTATGCTTGAGGAAGTGGTGCGCGTTGAACCTGTTATGTTGTCATTGTCTACTACTACTGTTAGCAGCGGCAGCAGCATAACTTCAATTCTTGGGAGGAAAGTGAATCGGCAAGCAGGTAAAAGAAGAGCAGTGTATGAACATGCTTTGCCGTCTACTGGATACTCTGAGCAACAGATATTGTCATGTTCACCGACCACTGTCCAAACTGAGCAATTGTTTTCTGTTACAGGGAATAGAACTCCCTACAAATACCTCAGCAACTGATGGAGCAAATAGACTTCCTCACGTTACTGAATTTGTAAAGTATGTTAAAATATGGCTGTGAATAAATTTTTTTATTTTTTTTTATTTTCCTGCTGCATGTACAGCTTCTCCTTTTTTCAAGAATTTCATTGTAGTGGTTTTAAGTCCTTACTTCTTTACACTTCTATTTGACTAATCTGCAGGCCTAATCATGAATTATAATATATTGACTCTGGACAGAAATGCTTGTCCCGATTGAAGGGATTATCATACTTTCAGGGCCCAAATGTTGCATTATTATCTTGGTAACTGCAATATAATGTATCATGCTGATCACTTGGCCTATATAATCTAGTTTATTACCATTATTTTGATAGTGAATGACTGATAACTTATCATCCACGTATTTCCTGTGCTGCAAAGGGCAGAGTGCTGTACATAAACTCATCCCATAAGACCATAACCACTACTGATCATTCTAGTGGTTACAGTACTATGAGTCTATGGGCACCAACCACTAATTATCTGCCAAATCATTTTGGAATACATTAACATTCCCTAGTACCCATAATGCCACCCCTGTGCAGCCAAACAGATAATTGTGCATTATTTAAAAAAAATCTAATAGGCTGAGAATGCTTAAAAATTGTGTAAAAGCAAATCAGGGAAACTTTCCAAAAGACTGTTAGGCCACTAAGCAGGACAATCAACAGTGGTTATGGTGCTTTGACTACCCCTTTATATTGTGTAACCTATTTTCCATTTCTCCATTAATCCCAATGGTAAATTACAAGAGCTGTGATTAGAGAAGATGTGCCAGAATTGTCATAAAATCATTTTATTAAAAAAAAACCCATTTACCTGAAGGAGTTAAAGGATTTTCAGATCTTTGTGTTCTGGATTTACTGGCACAGCCAAAGAGCATCTATCTTGCTTTAATGCACATTGCTATCCCATCCTCTTAAACTTAACAAATAAGATCAAGGCTTGCTATATTTTTCATTTAGAACTCTAAATCATACATTAACTTGGACTGTTTTATGTGTGTTAGACAGAATCAGTCATGATAAAATAGCAGATGACAATTATTTTATAATCTTGCTTATTCTAGACCTTGAAATAAAACTGTGTAAATGTATCACACTTTGGGAATATAGAGATTTCAAAATGAACAGAGTTTAAATTGCAAAAATGATACAGCAGCAAATCAAATAGTTGAAAAATAAGTCCAATTTTATACATTATTCTTTCTAAACTATATGATTTGTGTATTATGTGAGCTTCTAAATCATCACTTTTATTATGTAACACTATCATTGCTTCCTTACTAGAGCCCAGATTACAACCCAGCTAATAACGCTTATTAGCATATTATTAGCTCCTGATAAGCCTTTTATTGGTTCAGATAGATTTAACAACTAACATTAAAGGTTTATTGGGAGAAGATGTATATCACTTCCAAGAATACTGATTTTGGAAAAATATTGAAAATTGATTTCATACTTGGCAATGTATATTTTGGATTTTATGATTCAATGTCATTTACCAATGACATAATCCTCGATAAATGACCTTGAAAATATACACAGCAAAATGCAGTCGATAAATGCTTTTATATTATTCGCACACTGGCAGCACTATCACATTAGTATAAAGGAGGGTTAAAACCTTCTTTATGCCCTTACTCGCTATGTAGCAAGTGGGGCCATGTCCGCTCCATTGGTTTGTAAGTCAACCAATCAGAGTGCTCTGATAGGCCAATGGGCTTTGTGGAATCATTAGGTGTCCCTGTTTATTACTATTAAAACCCTTCACTGCTTTCCATGGGTAAAGCCTGGAGGAAGGACAGTACTACTGACAATTTATTTGAATGCATAACTATCATTGAAACATATGATAAAAACATGTTTTCCATTGTTCAGATAACATAAAACATTTTTGCCAATGTATACATTTGTTATATTTTATTATTTCATTCTTTTAGTTAAACATTAGGGAAATGAAAAGCTTTAGACAATTATACAATATCCTTTATTTTACAATATTTCAAAAAAGGTCTGAACTACTAATAACATTAAAGCAAAATATAATTCTTAAACATACATAGGTATAACACAAATAGATATTAATGATCAAATATCTTGTTTATAGGTACATGAGACAAACCTGATGGCATTTCTAGCTGTAGAGTGTACTGCTAATGGAAACATAAAATACAAATAATATCTACATTTAAATATAATATCTTAGGAGTATCTTAGAAGTAATTTCAATGCCAAAAAAATTGTGATGGGTAAATTTCTGATAAAGTTGTCTCATTTTACCGCTTTCTGCCTCTCACAGTTTTTCACCCAACTTGACATACCCAAGTAAAGTGAATTCTGTTTTATGGTGTTATTATTCCTTACAGACAGGATATCATTGAAAATTAAGGTGTTTTACCAAAGTGATTAGATAAAAAGGATACTCCTTGCAAATGACTTAACATAATTTTCTGCCAACTGCATTGTCAATGTTGCAAACATAATACTCTAAAAATATTAAATCCACGCATAAAGGAAAGGTATCACGTTAGTTATTTACTGATAGTGACAGAATTACTGAAAGAGGTTAATAGCTTAAATTTTCCAATATATTTTTAGGTCATATTGGTAGTACTGTTTTAATTAGAAATTTGAATAAAACAAAATTACTTAATCAAATTCAGTTATTTATAGGGTCACCATAATGATGACATTATGACATAAAAAAAAAATAAAAAAAAATACACACTCCATATTTAATCTAGAATATTTTTTATCAAAACAGTGTCTGTATGAAAGTAAAACGGTCATATAGTTAATAATAATATAATATAATAATATAACAATGTATATTACAATGCTTAGTATATTTTTAATCAGCAGTTCACCTCCTTTCTTACAACTCTGCCATGATGAGTTGGGGATTGTGGCATGTGCAAAACCTGGGGGGAGTAATGGCAGAAAATCACAGTAACTGCAATGGCAATAATTTACCAATATTTTATCATTGCTATGTTATTGCATGCATTAGAATCAGGGCCTATCTACCGATGCACATTGGTAGAGAACTAATGAGGGTGAAATAGTAATAGTGAAACAGTAGAATAGTCTCGAAGCAAAATAAAACTTAGGGAAGACTGCTGTCACTGAGGAATGTCTAAATTATAATACCTGCAAAAAATGAGAGTACACTCTAGCCTAAGTTGGTAGCTTATGTATAGACTGGTATAGACCTGTAGTTATGTGCTACAACCTTTCACCCATTATTTACCAATTCAATGTGAACAAAAGATTAACATCTTCTCAGAAGACAGACAAGGCAATTTCTCCTATGGAACTCCATTCACTAACTCTGCTTAACAATCTCATCCATCCTCAATAGATGCATGACCTCGAGAGATTCAATTATGTACAGGCCTGTATTCTAGAAGCCAATAAGGAGATGAAAAAAAAAATACTTCATATTGTAGGGCATATTTGCAAGGTGGAATAACCATTATAGTACAAATGTCTGTTTTAGCCAGTACTATACATAGGCATTGGAAATGCTATACAGTATTTTTGTGGGAAGTTGCATTCTTAAAATGTAAATCATAATTTTTACAAATGACAATGTTAGGCAGATGGATTGACCTGAGCCCTTGTGCAGAATGTTCTTCCATTCAGAGGCAGCTCTAGACTTTATGAGGCCAAACATGAGGCCCCACTAACAAAAAAAATATAGTTGCAAAAGATGCACACTGTCACATATACACATTGATGCACAGTTCATCTGTGTTTGTGCCTGAGAGTGTGTCTCACAGAGTGTCCTTGTGTGTCTGACTTGTGTGTCTGAGAATATTCTTGTGTGTTTGAATGCATGTATCTGTGGGTATGTTTGCGTTTTTGTCTGGGACCCTATGTGTATGGGGTAGCTGCTTGTAGTGTGTTGTGTATATGGGGTCTCTCCTTAATACCTAGGCATATTTAGACAAATGGAGGTCATTAAGTTACTCCAATGGCCATTGGAGGGAATGCCTGCCTGCCAACATCAAGCCAGACCCCCCTAAGCGGGTCCTACACTGACCCTTCACCTTGCTTCCTTAAGCTTCTGGTAAATATATCTCTATTGAGACAGAGAGGGGTATTTTTTATATACACCCCTATATACTTATCAAACCTTAATAGGGAACACATGGGATGGGCGGCAGCATTGCAACAAAGCTGTGTGATACAAAAAGTGAATACAAATACAAAAAGATAAGTCCTGCGCTCACGCCCATCATTCCTGGGCGGCAGCAACAACCACAGTACACATCAGCCCCAATATATAGTAACCACAGAAAAGAAAAAGTTACCTGCACTCTCTCCTTAATCCCTATGTATGTTTAGACAAATGGAGGTCAGCGCAGGACTTATCTTTTTGTATTTGTATTCACTTTTTGTATCACACAGCTTTGTTACAATGCTGCCGCCCATCCCATTTGTTCCCTATTAAGGGTTAATAAGCATATAGGGGTGTATATAAAAAATACCCCTCTCTGTCTCATTAGAGATATCTTTGCCAGAAGCTCAAGGAAGCAAGGTGAAGGGTCAGTGAGGACCCACTTAGGGCAGGCGGGCATTCCCTTCAATGGCCATTGGAGTAACTAAATGACCTCCATTTGTCTAAATATGCATAGGGATTAAGGAGAGAACACAGGTAACTTTTTTTCTTTGGTTTTTACTATAGAATCGGGGCTAGAATTGGGGCTGATGTGTACTGTGGTCATTGCTGCTGCCCAGGAATGATGGGAGTGAGCGCAGGACTTATCGTTTTGTATTTGTATGGGGGTCTGCCTGTAGCCTTTGTGCATTGCATTTATGGCAAAGCTATGTTTCTTGACTGTGTGTGTATGATGAATTTCTTCAGCTGGTGACTGTGACAAGGTGAGTAAAGGGGTACCAGTGGCAGGGAGAGTGTGACAGGGCAAAGGGGGTAAATGGATGGAGGGGGGGGGAAGCTGTGAGAGAGAATGAGGGACAAGGAGTATGACATGATTTGATGAGGGAGTGTGACAGGGCGAGTGGAGGTAAGTTTGTCAGGGCAATTGCGGCATGGTAGCATGGTAGGAGGGACGAGTGTGACAGATTTAGGGGGGGTTTATGTGACAGGGTCAGTGTGGCAGAGTGAGGGCAGATGAGTTTGAATGGGGTGAGATTAACAGGATTAGGAGTGGTTAATGAGAATGTGGATGCATAAAGAGGCTGACAGGGTGGGGTGATGACACTCTAGGGAGTAGTGACAATGTATGGGGAGGTAACAGTGTGAAGGGATGCTAACAAGGTGTCTGGGGAGGCTGTGTGTGTGAGGGGGTGATACTGTATGTGTGAGAGGGTGATGTGAGAGGGAGGGGGTGATGTGAGAGGGAGGGGAGTGATGGTGTGAGGGGGTGATGTGAGAGGGAGGGGGGTAATTGTGAGAGGGAGGGGGGTGATTGTGAGAGGGAGGGGGGTGATTCTTAGGGGCGTGATGTTGAGAGAGGGAGGTGATGTGTGGGGGGTGATGTTGAGGGAGGGGATAATGTTGAGGGAGGTGCAGTGAGGGGAGGTGATGTTGAGGGATGGGGTTGATATTTAGGGAGGTGGGGTGATGGTGAGGGAGGGGGGTGCTGAGGGAAGGGGTGATGTGAGAGGGAGAGGGGGGTAATTGTGTGAGGTCTGATGGGGAGAGGGAGGGAGATTACATACCTTTATTTATTCCCTGGTTGTCCAGTGTGAGCTGCCTGGTGGTCTGGTGGGCTCCCTGGTGGTCCGGTGGCCATTACATCTGGCCTGCAGCTCCGCAGAGCTGCAGACCCTGTATCTCACTCACTGCAGAGCTGCAGACCGGTGTCTGTGATGGCTGGCAGGGCAGACAGAAGGGTCCTCAGTCACTGACCAAGGAAGCGACAGTCTGCCCAAAGGTGATTTAGGTGGCTGCAAGGCCCCAGCCAGCGCGAGGCCTTAGGGGGCCACCTAAACCGCCTAATTAGAGAGCCGTCTCTGCTTCCTTTTCTATTGGAGAAAAATGGGGGGTGGAGGGGTAAGTAGTGTTATTTCAAACACCACTTTTACTAACTTCATTCTTCATTTTACATAGGCATCATGTTCTTCAATCTCCCAACCTTGTTCTTGTTGTGTACCTTTAATCATTTCCCCTAGATTGTAAGTTCATTTAAGCAGGGATTTCTTGATCAGCTTGTCGCTAAAATTTTATTTTAATAGATCAGTATTTTTTTTTTTATTTCACATATTTCTCCATGGTACCACGCCTGTCTGTGTAGTGGCAGACTGATGTCCTTGGGCTCACCTAAGGCACTCAATCTTTCTTTTGAGGTGGACCCATTTTCCTTCTCAAAGCTATGGATGGAGTATGTGGATGTGCTTTGAAGATTGTGAGAACCTGGACTCCTGGGTTTGGAATGTAAAAGCAGATGTCTCCCTGTGGGAGAACTGTGCTGCCAACTCGAGCCCTCAAATTGCACTGCAAATGCTCTGTTAATGTCCTCTTTTTTCCACTCCCAGGGCTGGTCATATTCATCAGCAGGCCTCTCATCATCTGATGGCTGACGATTGTCTTGAAAAATTCCCCGATATCGTTCTTCATAAGGAAGGTCATACAGCTGTAACCCTCTCTCTACCTCACTTTTTGCTGAAGACAGTTGACCAAATGCAATCAAACATTAGGAAGGAGCACATTGCTCGACTATGTGTACAGTGGTAGGATACAACTTATGAGACATCAGCATTTTTGGGGCAATGTTCACTTTTGCTGTTGCTGCTTAACATCCAGATCGTTTTCACTCCACTTGGTGGGAGCCTCTGGGCAGCTAAGGAGGGTAGGATTAATAACTGGGCCTGTGTGATACACAGAGAGGTGAAACTAAACCAGGGGCTATACAGGACATTTGAACCAAGCTGGGTGTGGTGTTTTCTGGTTGGCAGGGGCAGTAAGGGTTATGGCTTGAGTTGTAGCCTGCGGACTTTAAACCCAGTTCTTGTAGCCTGGGACTGTGCCGTTTTTTTCTACTGGGCCATCTTGTGATTCTCGTCCCTCTGGCGCTTGTGCTGCAGATGTTTGTGACTTGGCTGGCACTCCTAATCTCTTGAGAAATGTCTCTGGGTCGTCTGCAGAGGTCAGGATGAGGATTGCGTCCCCTTGTGTGACCATGAAGGAGCCCTCCATTCCCCAACGGTACCTGACTGAGTTGTCTCTTAACTGTTTCGCAACGGGGGACAGTTGTTTTTTTTCTACCAAGACTGTAAACAGGGGGTCTCCATATAGTTCCACCGAGCATCCCTCAAACAGTACTGTCCCCAGGGCCCCGGATCGAGCCATGATAGTGACTCTTGCTGTGACATCTTTAGTTACGATGATCGTGTCTCTGGGTGCTCCTTCTGGGGCTGCTGCTGCTTTTCAGACTCTAAACGCCAATGCCACAGGCAAGGGGTTCAGCTCCACCTTTGAGGCCCATTGTGGCAATCAGCCTCTTAGTAAAGTGCAGTAGTTCCTCACCACCAACTCTCTCAGGGATACCTCTCAGTCGTATGTATCTTATATGTCTTGACTCCAGCACTTGCACTGTTCTGCACAGCTTCTACACTTGTTGAGAGAGGCTGTCAATTTGGCTTTGTATGGCCTGTGTCTGACCATCCCTAGCCTTTTCTCTTTTTTCAGTGGCATTGAACCTGTGCTGGATAGTCCCCATATCTTTTTGGACCTCTCTGAGGTCTGATTTCCACACCTGCTTTAGGTCCATTACAAGTTTTTTAATATCCCCTTTTGTGGAGGGGGAAGAGTCCTCATCTGTCTCTGACTCTCTGTTTGCACCGTCGGATTAATTTGAGGCATGAGACTCCTCGTCTTCATGGAACTCTTCTGAGGTCTCAGCTGCTCATTGCGCCGCGGGCGCCATCTTGGATGGTAGGCACTTCACCGGCCTTTCAAATAAAAGCCTGATATCAAGCAAGTCTGAGCCCTCCAGCCGTTGTATTTTTTTTTGTTTTGCCCCCCTACCTTTTGCTGGAAGGGTGAGATGTTGTAGGTCTGGAACGAAGCTTGTGACCAAGGTAAATATCGGGTAAGTGCGTTGTTAAAACGTGTCTGGTGGCATTAGCTGTTGGCCACCCCCCCCCCCCCACATCCATGTTATTTTGTATGTCAATTACCTGTTGTTAAATGTCAATAATAACAATAAATAATAACAATTCATGCATACATGAGGTCGGAAGGGAAGGAACATAAGAGAGACTCCTACCTGGATTAAAAAATTGGAAACATATACAAAATTCCATTACATATTTGAATTAAAAACATTTATCACCTTGTACTCACAGCATGCTAAATTAGTTGACTGTTAAACTGTTAAACATTTTCTGCACTATGTTTTTAAAATTTAGTATTTCATATCATCGTTAGATATCCAAAATTGTGCATGTTCCTTTTGGAACATGCAAACAATTATTTTTATATTCAGTACATTTTATTTTTTGCTACTTGAGTAAGACAATAGTAAAGTACACCTTAAAAGCAAAATATTTTTTTCCTTTATGGCATGTTACACTTGCAAAACATACACTTACAATTCCATTTGCTTGTGTGTGTCTGTTGAGAATTATGACTTGTAGCAACATTGCCTCTTCCAAATTGCTGTTTAAAAATATATTTTAAATTACACTTTGGTCTTAGATAATTATTGTTTCTACACATAAGAATCTTAATGTTTACTATTAACAAAATCTACTTTTAATCTCTATTGGCTTCCAAATAGCATTTTTTTTGTAATATGCTGTCAGTCAAGCCAGCTGTATGCCTGAAGGCAATTGGAAAAAAAGAATTAAAGGATTGCTTTCTTTGTTAGATAGACAATTCATATGCATATGCTCTTGATTATTATTCACTAAGGAGGCAACATTTTTAATTAACATCTGTATTCTAGTATTTATGAAATTATATATACGTGGCACAGTTTATTTATACTTACAATTTATTCAGAATATTTTATGTCAACTGTGTGCATGTAGACTTTATATTTATTCGAATTCCATAATTGACAGAATCCAGGATGTTTTATTAAATATATAATAAACAGATGCCTGAATTGGTTTGCATTATAATGAAATTTTAAATTAAGACCGCTTCAAATAAAAAGCATTGATGTATGTGTTCTAACAGGATTCATTTTACACTTTGAGTTGCTGGGTTCATTTGCGCTTGTAGACATCAGAAGGTTCTCAGTCTGTGCCAATAAATGACATTCTAGTGTCATTAATTGGCACTGAAAGAGCTTGAAGGTTACAAACCAAACAGCCTTTATACCTGATAAAATTAATGTGGCTCTTATCAACCATTACCATACCTATACAGTGAAGTGCATGCTTTTAGACAGATGAGCATATGTTTCTGAGTATCTCTAAGTTGCCTAAGTCTCTTTTACGGCATCCTAAAGCAATTATTTCATGTCTGATTATTTTCCAATAAATACTTTATTTTGCACATGCAGCAGAGGAAAACATTTATTCGAAATGATGAAGATGCATTACTTCTGTAACATCATCAGATTGTATTTCCCTGCTGCCTTTTATGTAGGTTTGCCAGATCATCTAGTGTCAGCATCTTTATGAGTTTTTTACAAGCATGTATACGCTGTGAGATTACAATGACACAAATCATCAGAATATGCAGAGCAAAGCTCAACATTAGTTTTATATATTAGGCAAACATTGTACATAGTGTACAAATGAAGCATATTTAATGCATTTTGTTTTCCAATAGTAAAGTGTCTCAACTTAAATTTGTGCTATTAAAATGTACTTGTATTGTAAAACCATGTCTTAGCATGAAATATCTTTCTTGTCAAGCACACTTTCTAACCAATTCAAGTTACAAGTCATGCTCCCTTTCTTTAGTAAGGTTTGATGATGTTTTACTATAGTGTTTATATATATATCTATATCAGTAATTTTACTTACCGTAAATTCCTTTTTTCTTAGTATAGTGGCAGTACTTACAAGTGGGATGTTCCTTAGGGTTCTGGACAAGAAGCTCCCCCTTCTTAGAATTTAATTGCTGTGCTCCGCCTGCTGCCTCCATATAATCTGTAACCCAGAGTCACAAACCAGTAATACAAAAGAACCAAACGGAGACCGAATAATGCAAAGAATTTAATCTATTTGAAAGAGGAGGGAAAGCCAGTACTGCCACTTTACTAAGAAAAAAGAAATTTACGGTAAGTAAAATTACTGTTTTTCCCTTCGTATAGTGGCAGTACTTACAAGTGGGATATAGCAAGACCCCTGCATAAAACAAAGGGTGGGAACTCAGCAGGCCACAGCTTGTAGCACCTTACGCCCAAAAGCAGCTTCAGATGATGAGAATACGTCCAGCCTATAATGCTTGATAAAGGTATGTAATGAAGACCAAGTAGCAGCTTTGCAGATGTCTTCAGGTGAGGCGGCTGCTTTTTAAGCCCAGGAGGTCGCCATAGCTCTAGTGGAATGAGCCTTTAACGGGAAACTAAGGGGAATCCCTTTGGATTGATAAACCAACCTGATTGTATTTGTCAGCCATCTGGCCAAAGAGGGTCCAGAGACAGCACAACCCCTGTTAGTGCCTTGAAAGTATACAAATAGATGATCTGAGGATCTAAACCCCTGAGTCTTCTGAAGATAGATATTCAGGGCTCTTCAAACATCTAGGAAATGCCACTTTCCATATCCGATGTAGGAGATTGACAAAAAGCCGGCAGGACAATAGGTTGGTTAATAGCAGCACTAGAAATAACCTTAGGCAAAAAAGAAGGCTTGGTGTGCAGGACCACCTTGTCCTGATGAAAAATTGTGAATTCCGGAGAGGAAGAGAGAGCTCGGATCTCACCTACTCTTCTAGCAGAGGTGATAGCCACCAGGAAAGCCGTCTTGATGGTAAGCAGCTTGATAGGAACCTCCAGTAATGGTTCAAATGGTGGTTCACAAAGGGCTTGAAGCACCAGAGACAGATCCCAAGTAGGGAAAGGTACTAACTTAGGAGGCCTCTTAAGCCTTATGGACTTAAGAAATCTACGTATAAGCAGGTTTGAGGCAATGTCACGAACCAGGAAGTGACTTAGAGCTGAAATCTGGCCTTTGAGCGTAGATACTCCCAGGCCGGCTTCAAACCTATCTTGCAAAAAATAAAGAATTTCCGGGATAGAAGCTTTGGCCGGACCAAACCTCGAAGTGAACACTAGGTTCTGAACTTCATCCAAACTCTGAAATAGATTTTCGAAGTGGACAAGCGGACAGAAGACAGCAACACGTCACATAAAAGGTCAGAAAGACCATGACCTTGAAGGATCACCCTTGCAGCAGCCATGCCGTCCGGTGAAACATCTCCAGGGTTTCCACGGGGAGAGTCACATTCTCCAATATTTGAGAAGAGACTGGGAGATGCCAACGTGAGATTGTCATGTTTTCCACTTCTGAAAAACAACTTCTGTTCGGCCAGAAGGGCAGGACTGCCAAAATTCTTGCCTTCTCCCATCCTATTTTCTGAACAATCTGTGGTATAAGAGCGATAGGAGGGAAAACATAAGCCATGTCAAAGTTCCAAGGGATCGATAGACCGTCTAGGACATCTGGGTAATCTCCTGAATGGAGAGAAGCAAATCTTTGTACTTTTCCATTTCTCCTTGTGACCAACAGGTCTATCTCTGGCCTGCCGAAGCGTGAAACCAGCTCCAAGAACACTTGGCTTGACAGTGCCCAGTCTGCCTGAGACCAATGGCTTCTGCTGAGGTCGTCTGCAATAATGTTTAGAGACCCTCTGATATGGGTAGCTGATATTGCGAGAAGGTTCGCTTGGCCCCAAGACATTATGCGGTAGCAGAGATCTTGTAGAGCTTTCACCTTCGTGCCTCCCTGGTGATTCAAATAAGCCACTGTAGTGGCGTTGTCCGACTGAATCCTCACTGACTGATTGGTGATGGCTGAACTGAAGGAAACCAGTGCCTTCCAAACCGCTTTTAATTCCCTGAAATTTGAGGAAGCGCCTGCCTCCACTCTGTTCCAAAGACCTTGATGGAACTGAGAACCTAGATGGGCGCCCCAACCCGTCTGGGAGGCATCTTTGGTTATCGTAATCCACTGTTTCTGTGCAAACGATAGGCCCTTTGAGATGTTGCTTCTGTGTTTCCACCAGTTCAGTTGTCTTTTCACCCCTTCGGATAGGTGGAAGGGAGAGTCTAGATCTTCCTGTTTTCGTGTCCATTGGGAAAGAATGTCCCATTGTAAAGGTTTTGATTCTGCCTTTGCCCAGGCTACAGCCAGGATTGCAGAAGTGAGGAGGCCTAGTAACCTCATAGCATCCCTGATTGAGTTTAGGTTTTTTTGCAGCTTTGATGCGGCTTTTAAAATCCTCATTTGTTTCACTATTGGTAGAAAAAGAGAGAGGGACTGTGATTTTACTCGAAGACCCAAGAATTCTAGACTTCGTGACGCAGTCAGATTGGATTTTTCCAGGTTCAGGATCCAACCGTGATCTTTTAAAACCTTCATTGCAATCTTGAGATGAAGATTTAGCAGTTGTCTTGATTGGGCTTTCAGGAACCAATCGTCCAGGTATGGAACAATCGAGATACCTTTCAGACGTAAAACTACTGCTATGGGTGCCAGGATTTTCGTAAAAACTTGAGGAGCTGAGGACAGGCCAATGGGAAGAGCCTTGAATTGTAAATGGAGAATCCTTCGCTTTCTTGTTAGAACTGCAAACCTGAGAAACTTCCGGGAAGATTCTGAAACCGGTACATGGAGATAAGCATCTTTTAATTCTAACTTTGCCATGTAATCTCCCTTTTGTAAAATGTGTGTCACAGACAGAATACTTTCCATACGGAACTTCTGGTACGGTATGCAGGTGTTTACTTGTTTCAGGTCTAGGATCGGCCGAAAGGATCCATCTGGTTTTTGAACCAGAAAAAGGCGTGAGTAAACTCCCTGAAATTTCCAATGTTTGGGTACCTTCTCTACCACATCTTTTCTTAAAAGAAGAAGAGCTTATGTTAGGAGTGCCTCTGTTTTTACTCTTGAAGGATAGCTTGACAGTAGGAAGGATGGGCGTGGTTTTGATGAAAACTTTATTCTGTAACCTTCTGAAACGATTCTTGTAATCCACCCATTTGAAGTACTCTTTTTCCATTTATGGGCGAAGAACCGAAGGCGTCCTCCCACTCTTATGGCGTCAAAACTTTCTCTTTTTGTCTTGCCTGTTGGATTCCTGTCTAGACCACTGGCTGTTGTTTCCACCATGTTTTTGAAACCTGCGAAACCGCCCTTGGTAACGAAAGGACCTCTGACCCTTGTACTGAAATCTTTTATATCCCTGGGTTCTTGATTCCAGAGGTAGGGCTTTCTTCGTATCTGACATCTGTCTAATAATGTCTTCCAAAGGAGTCCCAAAAAGTTTGTTCCTCTCAAAGGGTAATTCACATAAGGATGCCTTAGACGCAGTATCAGCTGTTCATGTTCGTAGCCAAAGCGCTCTTCTGGCTACTGACGACAAACCCATAATTCTCGCTGATAAACAAAGAAACTCATCAGAGGATCTGAAAGGAATTCATTGGATAGTTTCAGTAGGAACAAGAGATGGGAAGGATCTGTATCTGATTTTCCCATAAGGGAATCTTCCAGGGCTTGTAGCCAAACGCTCTGAGAACCGCTGAACCTGCAATTTCAGCTCTGCACTGATATCCTGCGGCCTGGAATATTCTTCTACACAAAGTTTCGGCCCGTTTGTCCATTGGGTCTTTAAGCCCTGAGACTTCGCCAATGGGTATAGTGGTTTTCTTTGATAGCTGGGCAATCTGAACATCCACTTTAGGAAGATCTTCCCATTTTTCTTCAGACTGTAGCTTGAACAGCAGTTTAAAATGCTTTGAAATAAATGCACGTCTTTCAGGATTCTTCCATTCTCTATGAAGGAGATCCAAGATTTTAGGAGACATTGGGAAACCTTTAACCTTACCCTTGGTAGGTTCAGTTTCTTGTACCGCCGTCGTCACTTCTTTAATAAATTTCTTCAGCTCTTCTGGTGGAAAACCCTCCTCCACACTTGAAGCCAGGCTGGAAATATCCGAAGGTGAAGAAAAAGAGCATTCACCTGAAGAGACGTCAGACACAGAAGGAGATCTATTCCTCCTACGCTTTGTGGGCAGTTTCTCCCGAATAGCCGGTTCTTTTTTCACAGCATCTTTAAAAGATTCAAATGTCTGGGAAAAATTTTCCTGAAACCAGCCCAGGAAGGATGCCATATCAGTCTGCTTGGCTTTTTCTAGCAATTCCGTTGCGCACTGATTGCATGTTTTTTTGCGACATCCGTCAGGTAGAGGTACCACACATTCCAGACAACATAAGTGCTTAGATTTGCTTGTGGCTTTTTTCGGAACAGAAGTTGACATCTTGTCTTTATCTGTTTTATCTGGAGACATAGGACTGGACATATCTGGGAAAAAAACACCAGAATAAATTCATTCTAGGAGCATGCATAAAGAAAGGTGAAAAAAGGAGAGTTGAAATAGTTAAATCTCACCTCAAATCACCTAAGATCCATGTAGGAGGGCTGGTGACACGGAGAACCAGGACTGTACACCCACCCTTGGGGTCAGGAAGGTCCTGCACAGCCGTATAGGTCCAAATTTTGAATTTGGCGCCAAACACCGTTTCACGCATGCTCAGTAGCGCAATTCTGTGTTCGGTGGAACGCAAAGCCTCCCGGGCGTGTGCGCATGCGTAATGAGCAATGAAGGAGGACCGCCCGGGAACTCTGTCAGAAAACCACAAAAGCCAGTACCCGGTCGCGTTCCGTGACGCAATCCCGGAAGTACTATTGCCGCTCAGTTCCCGCCCGGGAAACTAACCTGTGCTGACCACACCAAATCTGCACCTGCACTGTGGGGAAACCTGTCCGTCCCGTTGCCGGGACAAGAAGAACTGGTTTGTGACTCTGGGTTACAGCTTATATGGAGGCAGCAGGCGGAGCACAGCAATGCAATTCTAAGAAGGGGGAGCTTCTTGTCCAGAACCCTAAGGAACATCCCACTTGTAAGTACTGCCACTATAGGAAGGGAAAAATCAGGCTCACAACAATACCTCACACCGTGAATGAATTTATACAGTAATGATCAGTCACAGGAAAGGTATAAACCAATGACATTACTAGGCAAAGGCAAGAAGAATCATATACAGATTAGTTAAGGATCAATCACGTCAGTACCTACATTCAAAGAAACATATTGTAAATAGTACAAATTATGCCAAACAGTATAATCAAATTTATTAGAGACAGTTGTGTAACATAAGTAGGAGATATGTAATTGTCAGGATACTGATGAGAAGGTGGTAACCAGAGGCACATGATCCATTGTGGCAACCGACACATAATAAGCAGGATAGTAGAAGATATTCAGTTATCCTTATGAGAATAAACAACCACTTACTTACTGTTACCTTATCTTCATATAGTGATGAAAGACTAATGGCAGAGTCTATGGCGATAATAAGCAGTTTGTATTATCTGTAAGATATCAACACCAATACAAGTATATAATCCACAAGTATTAAATCAATGCAATGTTAGGAATGACCATAACTTATACCGATCTAGGTACAGAGACCATGAAAAACATATCAGTCAAATGTTTGTCATCAACAAGCTGCATTACATTATATTATGTAGGATGAATCAACCACTTAAAGCCATACATTGGTTGCAAATTCCAGATATAAGGACCCCTAGAAGAATCCCCATGAATATCAGAAGAGAGGACTGTAATGGAGTTACCTGTTAAGGGGTTTCCTCTCTTGTTCTGGTAGCAGGTGAATTTTACCTGAAATAGTAAACCTGGTAGAAAGACCATCCAGTGTCAATTAAAATACTTGCAATACAAAGTATCGAAAACTTACCTGGATCATATGAGCCTAAAAGAATACCTTTAATTGCAGATAGGAAATTATAATATTCCCCTTCACAACAGGGGAATCTTGTCAGAAATTTCTGAACATTAATTCCTTAAGAACCAAAAGCATGCCACCCCTGACATATCCTAAAGGGATTGCCAAACTCTCAGGTCCCCAAGGGATAAAAGAGAATACTGCATATAAAAATTAGTACATTCTCCAAATTATAAAGATTATGCTTTAAGGAAATGTACTCAGTTCTAAAGAATATGTTAAACCAATTCCAGAGAATTGAGCAAAAAACTGAATAAAAAGCACAAACCAGACCAGAAGTAGTGAATTCTTCAGAGTAGAAGTTTGCGGAAAAATAAAATGATACTAAAGTTAAGACCAGGAGAGAAACAAGCCAATATGAACAGCTTTTAAATAGGGTAATGGCTTCAGAGTTACCTACTTATGAGAACGATTAATAGCCCAATTTGTGCTCCTGCAACCAGCATGATCTACTAAGCTGTGCATCAGTAACAGCATATATCTGAAGGTTAAACACTGCCACCAAAATTGAAAAAAAAAGAGAGGAAAGGATATCTGGCAATAGAAAAACTTTGATAAATGGTCTCATGTATAAATACATAGGAGTGCACACAAAAAGGCCTTAAATTTGTTAAACAGTACCATGCTCCATTTTGGAAATTCAGGTCTCCTCTCCTGGGAGAGGCACTCAGACAGGTTCAGAAACACCTGCAATCCATCTGAAGTGGTAAAATGTGTTAATTGCTTATCCTGAAACACCTGGGAGAAGGAATCTAATACAAAGCCAAAAAGTAGCATGTTTCCTTATCTACTTCATTAAAAAACTGAAATAGAAAATCCACAGTAGGCACTAGTTACTTACCCAGTACAACAGTGCATTTGCTAGAATTGGGCTGCATTACATTTCAGCGCAAAACAGACCTTAGATCATTTGTATATATTAAATCTACCAAGGCTATGAATAAATTGGGGTTATATAATAATAATACCAACCTGCATCAGATTATATGAATCACATACATTGTGGATGTTTCTTAACAGCACCCTATGCACATATATATCAGTTACATATACTGAGCCTGTTTAAACAGTAATCATACATAGCCTACCTCTGCTATATACAGTGACAATGTGCCTGCACCCATATTAAGATTATATGAGAGTGATAAATTGAGGCTGTGTTTTCAACAGAACGTCATGCACATATTATACTACTCACATATACTGAGGTTGTGACTAATAACACACACATAGAACCATTATTAGAGTGGATTCATAGAGGATGTGTCTTATATCATTCACATATATTGTGTTTCCACTAATATATCAAGCATATAGTGAACAGATCCACTGAAGCAATGTCCACACCAACTTACATATAGAGCATGTAGAGGACATATACTGAGGCTCTGTTTTCAGAGCAAATAAAGAACACAAACTGAGGCAGATACTTACGATCAACTCATACATAGACAATATAGTGGATATATATACTGAGGCTGTGTCCTCATAGTAACTCATACACAGAGCCTATAGTGGGTACATAAACTGAGGTGTGTCCTCACAGTAACTCATACATATGGCCTATAGTAGATACATATACTGAGGCAGTGTCCTCATAGTAATTCATACACAGAGCATATAGTGGGTACATAAACTGAGGCTGTGCCTCCATAGTTACTCATACATATATCCTATAGTGGATACCCATACTGAGGCTGTGTCCTCACAGTAACTCATACATATGGCCTATAGTAGATACATATACTGAGGCAGTGTCCTCATAGTAATTCATACACAGAGCATATAGTGGGTACATAAACTGAGGCTGTGCCTCCATAGTTACTCATACATATATCCTATAGTGGATACCCATACTGAGGCTGTGTCCTCACAGTAACTCATACACAGAGCATATAGTGTATACATAAACTGAGGCAGCGTCCTCATTGTAACTCATACATAGAGCATATAATGGATACATATACTGAGCCTGTCCCCATAGAAACTCACACAGAGCATATAGTGGATACATATACTGAGGCTGTGTCTCAATAGAAACTCCTATATATATCATATAGAGGATACTTATACTGAGGCGGTGTACTCACAGTAACTCTTATATAGACCATGTAGCGGATACATATACTGAGGCCGTATCCTAGTAACTCCTACATAGAGCATATAGTGGATACGTATACTGAGGCCGTGTCCTTATAGTAACCCATACATGGAGCATATACTGGACACACTCTGTTCAGACGTTAGAGCATAAAGTGAAAACATACCGATGCTGTACCACCACCAGATTATGTATGGATACTGAGGCCCCGTGGTCTCATATGCAGTATATTCTTCCACTTTCTGGAAAAGCCTGCTTATTTGCGATAATGCACAGATAACAGCAATCAATGCCACATATCTTGATAGAAACAAGTGTGTGTGGACTTAGAGGTAGGTTTTTAAAAACCTATCATATACATGTGTGTACTTCAATCAGTCACCCAGAAAAGTTCTCTTACCTTGGATATTTCTCTGTCTTCAGGACTGTGAAATTCCAGCAGACTTTATACAGCCAGGATATCCATTATTAGCACTCTTTTTCACAATGCCTCATTGCATCATAAGCACTCTTTTTTCACAATGCCTACTTGCATTATCAGCACTCTTTTGCACCAAGCATCCTTTCATGTATAAACTTACCTAAATGCTCACCACACAAACCTCCTAAATGTGACCTATTTGTTAGAAGGAAGCCTAATGTAAGCAGCTGTGAGGGACTGAAAGAACAGAGACCCAGGTGCCTATACTAGCTTTAATCTAAATTACTAATGCACTTACCTGAACAGCTGCAGGCCTGTGTTTCAGTGGCAAAATGGGGATTTGAACAACTGACAGCCTAAACTGTTTAAACTATAGGCTTCCATCTGTACCCCATATGCCGTCCATCATCACCAGTGGGAGGAGGTTTAACCAACCCCATACAAGGTGGAACACATAGAAAAGGAATACCCAGGAAGTCACCTTATGGAAATGCTGTTTACTGGGTCTTCAAGGATAAAGGCTTAGACTCGGCTGGGCCTCATGTATGCAGTGGACAGCTGTCATCCCCTCAGGGAGAGAGATAGGCCAGACTCCTGATTGCTGAAGAAGGTACCCAGGCTGGCAACTCTTATAGATGTGCTGTTTGCTGGGTCTTCAGGGGTAAAGGCTTAGACTCAGCTGGGCCTCATGTATGCAGTGGACCGCTGTCATCACTTCAGAGAGAGAGAGAGAGAGAGAGAGAGAGAGAGAGAGAGAGAGAGAGAGAGAGAGAGAGAGAGAGAGAGGTCAGACCCCTGGTTTCTGAAGTAGGTACCCAGGCTGGCAATTCTTACAGATGCTGGGTCTTCAGGGATAAGAGGCTGAACCCTGGCCTGGCTTCATGTAGGCAGTATATCACATTCATCCCTTGAGTGGGTACCCAAGCTGGCCTGTTGCTGGGTCTTCAGAGATAAGAGGCTTAACCCTGGCATGCAGTGGACCATTTTCATCCCTTAAGGGAGAGGTTGGGTCCGACCCCTGGTCACTAAAGGGGGTACCCAGGTTTGCGGTATTAACAATAGTGCGTTGCTGGGTCTTCAGGGCTTAGAGGCTGAACCCTGGCAGGGCTACAAAAATATTGCCTGGTGAGCATAAAAGAAAAATTCTAGGCCTGCATAAGCAGACTCCTTCCAAACTGCTGTGAAGGACAGGAAAAAAGACTGCCTGATGGGAAGGGGGAGGATCTATTTATACCAGTTTCAGAGTTCTATTTCCTGTCCTAAAAAGACTGGACATACCCCATTTGCAATACCTTGGGTTGTCTACTATTGCAAATGGTATGCCATCATAGGGGTAATTTTCATTCTTGGGCTACCATAGGGTCACAAAGGCAACGTAAGCAATCTGGCAAATTTTAATGTGAAAAAAATGAAACACAAGCCTTATATTTGATGCTGTAACTTTTGAAAACACCATAAAACCTGTACATGAGGGGTACTGTTGAACTTGGGAGACTTCGCTGAACACAAATATTTGTGCTTTAAAACAGTAAAAAGTATTGCAGCAATAATATCGTCCGTGTAAGTGCGCACTGTTTGTGCGTGTAAAATGCAAAAAAATTCACTTTTACTGGCGATATCATCGTTGTAATACATTTTACTGTTTTGAAACACTAATATTTGTGTTCAGCGAAGTCTCCCGAGTAAAACAGTAGCCCCCATGTACAGGTTTTATGGTGTCCTGGAAAGTGATAGGGTTAAATATAGTGCTAGCAAATTAAATTCCCTATACTTTCGGCATGGGTTGTCACGCAGGTCCCGCTAATTGTAATTAATTAGGATACCTAATTATGTAAAAATATTACATAAATATATGTGTAGAATTAATATATGTATATATACACATATGTGTATATATATGTATATATATATATATATAATTTTTAAATATTTTTATTTATATATACGTATATATTTATGCATATAGATATATATATTATTTCATTCTACGTGTATTGTGATATAAATATATATATATATATATATATATATATATATATATTAATATTACAATACAGTTAGAACGAAATAAAACACATCTATATATTTTTTAATAATTTATTTTTAATTATTATTTTAATTTTATTTTTTTTACGTATTTACATATTTATTTTTTATATTATATAAATATATATAACAATAATTACATATATATTTAATCAGTATCAGTCTTCGTGTAATTTGATATTAATATATATATATATATAATTATATATATATATTAATATTAAAATACACCTAGACAGTGTATGTGTGTTTTTTTACACTTATTTTAATTTTACACTTTTTTAAATTTGATTTCAGCCAGCAGGGGGACTAACTGTCATTACAGGCAGTCCCCCTGCTGGCAATGCTGCAGCCAGCTATCCCGGCCATGTGATTGTGAGGTCCTCGCAAGGACCTCACTCTCACATGTCCCGGGGGGGCTGAAGAGGACGGAGGTGCCGCAGGGGGCTCCCTGGGAGTCCCCCCAACCGCGATCGCCGGCGTGGGATCGCCGCCGACCGGGTAAGTAAAAAAAAAACGGAGGGCGTACAATTAAGCCCGGCGGCGTTTAGAGCCGCTTAAAAAAGGACGTAATTGTACGCCCTCCGGTCTTAAGGGGTTAATTTGGTTTGTTTTTTTTGTGTGCACACCTATGTATACATGAGACCATTCTACAAAAGTGTTTCTATTGCCAGGTATCATTTCCTCTCTGATCAAGATAGGAATGTTTTTTTGTTAAGTTTGGTGGCAGTGTTAACCTTCATCTATATGCTGATTACTGATGCACAGCTTAGTAGATCATACTGGTTGCAGGAGCACAAATTGGGCTATTAATTGATCTCATAAGTAGGTAACTCTGAAACAATTACCTGACTGTTTTCTCTGGTATATTTATTTTCTTTCTAAAATCTAATTTAACTGATTTAAAAGCTGTTAATATTTGCTTTTTCTTTCACCTGGTCATAACTTTTTATTTTATTTTTTCTGAAAAATTCTCCTGGTCTGGTTTATACATTTTATTCAGTATTCTCTTTTATTCATTGGGGACCTGAAAGTTTGGCAATCCCTTAAGTATATGTCAGGGGTGGCATGCTTTTGGTTCTTAAGGAGTTAATGTTCAGAATTTTCTCACAGATTCCCCTGTTGTGAAGGGGTACATTATAATTTCCTTTCTGCAATGAAAGGTATTATTTTAGGCTCAGATGCTCCAGGTAACTTTGATACTGTGTATTGCAAGTATTTTAATTTACATTGGAAGGTCTTTCCAGTTCCTAGACCATTCTACCAGGTTTACTATTTCGGGTAAAATTCACCTGCTACCACTGGCATAGGCAACCTTCGGCTCTGCAGATGTTTTGGACTACACCTCCCATGATGCTTTGCCAGCATTATGTGTGTAAGAGCATTATGGGGGATGTAGTCCACAACATCTGGAGAGCTGAAGGTTGCCTATCCCTGTGCTGCCAGAACAATAGAGGAAATCCCTGAACACCTAGTTCCATTATGGACCTCTCTTCTGATATCCATGGGGATTCTTCTAGGTGTCCTTATATCTGGAATTTGCAACCAATGTGTGACTTTAAGTGGTTGATTCATCCTGCAAAATATAAGGTAATGCAGCTTTTTGATGACAAACATTTGACTGATTTTTACATGGTCTCTGTACCTAGATCGGTATAAGTTATGGTCACTCCTAACATTGCATTGATTTAATACTTGTGGATTATATGCTTGGTTTGGTGTTGATATCTTGCAGATAAAACCAACTGCGTAGTATCACCATAGGCTCTGCCATAAGTACTGCATCACTATCTGAAGATAAGGTAAGAGTAAGTGTGTGGTTGTTTGTTCTCATAAGGATAACTGAATATCTTCTTCTATCCTGCTTCTTATGTCTGTTGCCACAATGTATCATGTGCCTATTGCATATCTCCTACTCAGGTTGCACAACAGTCTCTAATAAATTAAATTATGCTGCTTGGCATAATCTCTACTATTTACAATATGTTTATCTTTGAATGTAGGTACTGACGTGGTTGGCCTTCATTGCCTACTTATAATTTAGTAGTTGCCACAATTTCTACGGTTCATACCGATATTTCTTTTTTCCTCAACTAATCTGTATATGATTCTTTTTGCATTTGCCTAGTAATATTATTGGTTTATACCTCTCCTGTAACTGATCATTACTGTATCAATTCATCCACGGTGTGTAGTATTGTTGTGAGTCTGATTTTGCAATTTATATTCATTGTTGCAGTGTTTCTTATAACCAGCTTATAACTTATTTCTCTACTAGGCTCTGTCTCTTTCTGACAGGCAGATATTGATTTGTTCCTGTATCTACAGGTAAGTAGTTCACTAGGCAAGAGGACGCAATGTGAATTGTCTTTAATAAATACATCAAGAAAGTAGTGGGATTCTCAGTGTAATTCTCCCCCGTTAAATAGCCTGGTGTGACTGTTCTCATCCAACAGTGTCTGATTGTTCCAGTATGATTTCTGGAAGTTAAGCGTTTGTCAAGGTTCTGATTTGATGATGCCATCCATTTGGTTTTAAATTCATATCAGAGAAGGACATTATCCTTTCTTGTTGACATAATAGATCTATAATTTCTAGACCGTGTCTGGGTTTCATAGAGGTTCTCTAGCCTTGTTCCTTCTCTAGACTAGGCTATCAGGGCCTTAATGCCTATTTGGCTCTATATTTATTCAGGATATTTCGGACATTTGAATGCCAGGAGGTTGCTGACCTTGCAGCCTCTAGGGTAAACTAACTTGTCTGAGCAGATTTTATGACAATATCCTATTGATTGCTTGTTTGGCTTTTTTAAAGTCTTCTATGGTTTATGCAGCTCAATAATGCTTTTTATAGCTATTAGCTGTTTTTGAACTCTGTCCCTCACTCGATATATATACTGCTTGGGTATTCCCCATGAGTAAATGCTGCCATGATTGATCAGGAATAGGGAAAATTGTTTCATACTTACCGTAATTTTCTTTTCCTGATCTTTATTCATGGCAGCATTACGTTCCCACCCATATACTATAAGAGTTGTGAAGCTAGTTACAAAGACTGCCTGATGGGAAGGGGGAGGATCTATTTAGACCAGTTTCAGAGTTCTGTTTCCTGTCCTTTCTGCTGTAAGGGGAGGAGCTAACCAATGAGCAAATGCTGCCATGAATAATGATCAGGAAAAGAAAATTACGGTAAGTATGAAATTTTTTTCCCTAATATATATATATATATATATATATATATAAACATGTGAAAGGACTCATTATAAAATAAGTTACAAAAGAAATCTCAATCTAAACCACAATATATTTTAGTGCTATTCTCTTGGTTTCTACAGTAAAACCCATTGCCCATTTGTCAGCAAATATAGTGTTCCAGATCTAAGTTCATTTTATTATGACTTTTAAACAGTTTGAAATTTAAATTGAATCAGTACTACGGGATTAACAGTCTTCATGTTCATATATTTTTGTTTTAATAATTTTATTTTTTATTATTCAGAAGTATCTGCATTTGGATTAAACATGTCTTATCAAAGTAACTATACCAAACTAACAAAAAAACAAAAAAAACACAAATGAATGAGGAAATATGAATTGCAATCTGCAGATATTCATGGGAACAAAAAGTGTATGATTGAGTCTGCTAATGACTCAGAGTTTGTTTCAAATACACAGTCACTGCCTTAGTAATATACTGCATAATAAATAGAATAATGTGTTCTGACACAAATTGCAGGACTTTTTGCCAGATAAACAAATGCATACATGGGCAGAATGTCTTTGTCAAATATAAGCAATAAGCACTCAGTCGAGTTATTGCAAACAATAGGACATTTAAGTATTAGAAATGAATCAATGAGAGTAAAGCAATGGCAAAATATAAAATTATACAATGGCTTTTGGGCAATTTAAAGAACATTGTTCAATAGGGAAATTTACACAGAGTGTGCAGAAACAAAAAGGATGATGATCACATGAAAGCAAAATTTTTCGCAATTTGCAGCAGTATCCCATTCATTGAAAATAGGGGGTAGCAAAAAAGTAATAGGTTAATTAACACAGATCTAGAAACTGAAAGAAAATATGTGTGTATGTGATGGTGCTTGTTATTAATTTACGTGACTTAGTGTGAAATCAACAGCTATAGTACTCTGTGGGAACTCCCAAAGAAAACCCACTAATATATATATATATGTAAACCAAAGATACCACAATGTTTAGGTGAAATACCACCAACTTAACCCCTTAAGGACGGAGTCAATAGTACACGTTCTGATCAAAACAAAAACTGGAATTCCCGCTATATGGCTGTTCAACTGTAATTCACCTCTTTCATATTAAGTGCACCCACACTTATTATATATAATTTTGTTCAGGAGAAACAGGACTTTCTCATGAACTATTCATGTATGAAACATAATTTATTATGAATAAAATAAAAACCTGTTAGAAATAAAAAAAAAAAAATTGTAGTTCCGCGTGACATTTTAGCTGTAAATGTCATGATACTGTTTGCTTTTATTGCAATAAAATGCACATATTTGTATTCAGCAATGTCTCACATGTAAAACTGTAACCCCCATTAACAGATTTTACAGTGTTTTGAAAAGTTACAGGTCAAATATAGCACATTCCATTTTTCAATTTTTTCACATAAAAATTTGCCAGATGAGACCGTGTGGTAGCCCAGGAATGAGAATTACCCCTATGATGGCATACCATTTGCAAAAGTACACAACCCAAGGTATTGCAAATGGGGTATGTCAAGTCTTTTTTAGTAGCCACTTAGTCCCCCCTCCCGCGGGGCTGAAGGGGTTAAAACCCCTACAGCCACTTACCTGAATCCAGTGTCGATGTCCTTTGGCGCTGGGTCAGGCTCCACCTACACTTTTCCCCCGCCGACGTCAGCCAGCGGGGGAGACCTTATGCGCATGCGTGGCAGTGGCCGCACACGCATTAGACCTTCCCATAGAAAAGAATTATTCAATGCTTTTCTATGGGGAATATCTGATGCTGGAGGTCTGTCAGGACATTCAGTGTCAGATAATGGACCAAAAGTCTGTTTGGATTACGGAAGCGCCCCCAGTTGCTATATGGTAGACAGCCACTCAGGGCAGACTTGGAGCTGCAATGTAAACAATGTTTTACATTGCAGCACTAAGTGCAATAGGGAGACAGCACCCAGACCACTTCAATGAGCTGAAGTGGTCTGTGTGCCTACAGTGTCCCTTTAATATTCACAAGGAATACTATGCTAACTGTTGCAAAAAAATTTAGGAAGATATTGAGGAAAATAAGTGAAAACAGTTTCTTGTTTGACGGTAACTTATTTACTTCAACTTTTTTCCCCTCTATTGATTACTTTTTTTGTCAGTATTGCACTACACTGATCCTTTTATGAACCATTTTAGTTTGTCTGATATGTTTTCCCAATTCTTTTTTCATTAGCAAAATTTGGACTATCTAAACATATGACTGAAATGTGGCTGTCTCGAGATAATTTATTTATTTATTTATTTTTTTCAAGCAAAGAGGTTCTGCCAAAACATTTTTTTTTTCATTGTGCACATGTTTAGGCTTTACTGCAGTTTTTTTGAGACCGGGATATACGGGAACAAATAAGAGAACATAGTAGTACAAGATACAACAATAAGCAACACAGAGGTCATGGGGCACCCGGGGTCAAGTATTTTTTTCTTGTGCTCCTCTAGAGAAAGTAGGACCAGCCACAAGAGAAGAAAAAGTTTATACCTCGGCAGTCAGATGCAGGGCTGGCAGCTCCCTTGGAAACTAGCAAGATAAGATGAATTGGTAACTGTTGGAAAAGCAACAGCTGCTACATGGCAAAATGTTAAATGGAAATGGCCACTGCACACAGGCCACTTCATTGAGATTAAGTGGTCTGCATGACTTTAGTATTTCTTTAACCCCTTAAGGACACATGACATGTCTGACACGTCATGATTCCCTTTTATTCCAGAAGTTTGGTCCTTAAGGGGTTAAACTGATAATATTAAATATATCTGATAAGTGAGCTTTAATGCTCTCATACATGAAGATCTGACCAGACGTCTCTCAGTTGGGTTTGATTAAATCATTCCAATATCAATGTTTAACACAAAATTATGAAATAAAAGAGTTGGTGAAGATTTGCATTAGTATGAACATGAACATTGCATTTAAGATTAAACGCCTCCAGACAATTTGCTGGGTGTTCTGACATGATAAATGGGTCACTCACAGTGATAACAAAGATTATGGTAAGGAGAGCAATATTTTCACAAGCCTATAATTGCAGTGATGTTTGTAGCTATAAAAAAGTCCACTTTGCAATATTGGTGTCATGCAACATTTCAATTTGTGTGTACGCTACGTCCTCTTTTAAATAGAACCACAGCCATTGGCAATTTATGGGTCAGACTGTGTGTGACCTGACTAGAAGCCATTTTATGACTGCTATCTGCTTACAAAGTAGACCCAAACATTCTACTTGATAAGTGGAACTGTTAACAGGGATAATTCACATAATTGACATAAGCCCTATTAGCACAGGTTTATGAAATGAGATAAGACTACATATATAGGAAATAGAGACCCTTAATTAGAGTATTTTCCTGGGGGAATCTTCCAGCTGCTGCCCTTTGCTGTGTTATTGGACCAACTTTAGAATCTGTAAAGGTAAGTAATTTTTTTTTGTTTCCTAATTTATTTATTTTTTTTCCAACCTAGTCCTCTTGGACCACCCTCAGTCCAGGCTTTATACATTTCCCTGTTTTATTCCAATAGAGATAATGACAAAACTTGGACTGTTGGTGGTCCCTGAGGACTGGGTTGGAGAACATTGTTTTAAAGGAACACTATCGTGTTGGGAATACAAAACTGTATTCCCAATTCTATACTGTCCTTATGCCCCCACCCCTTGTACCCATATCCTTCATGTTTTGTTTTTTTTGTAAATCTTTCTTTTATTATGGCATTTGCATTATGGGGTACAGAATATAAAGAGGGGGTACTGTGGGGTAACATGAGTAATTGACGGCAAGATGGTATACAATACATCCCTAAGAAAGACTGCCAAGATTTTTTTTTTTTTTGTAGGCGTCATGTAAACATAACAATACAAGCTTGGTTAATATAATGATTATAAGAACAAGAATAATTGTTGCTTAACAATGCTAGTTCGGCTACCCCGATGTATTCCTAAGGTATCAACATGTCTTACAGTGCTATAGGAGCCAGTTTGTATTTAATGCAGCGAGAAGTCATAGTTAGGAAAGGAACGGGTTAGTAGTCATCGCATATAGAACCCAACATGCAAGAGTAGGTAAAAGGAACGAATATAACATTACATTGTTTCCTATGCAGGGCTGCTTCAGGGTAAGCATGCTTTAGGTAGGGTCATGCCAACTGGGCCATCGCTAGGGTTACTGAAGTAGGTGAAACTTCTACAGATTCATATAACCTTTGCTCTCAACATGTGTGCGATACAATAGCATTTTTAACTGTGCGTAGCGTTTGCCAGGGAATTAGTATGCATTCTGCGGATTGGAACGTAAAAACATAGCTGTATGATCATCATCTAGTATCTACACGATAAGTGTTACGCAGCCTGAGGCAGGTAAATTTTATCATATGGCAAACTATGCATTTTCTTTGTTTAAAGTATTGGGCTGAAAAGACACACAACATGTGCATATACGACTAACTGTGCTCAACTATAGTAGCCTCACAAAATATTACGTTCAACAGGTTAAGGTAAGAGAAAATGGTAACGTCGTCGACAACTGGACAGTTCCTAGTCAGGTGTGGTGGTGGTGTAGCTGTCCGTTAGTGAGGCTACATCAGCCTATACCGTTGTTGGGCAGAACCGCCGTGCGTGTCCGAGAGGTGGGGAAGATGGCCCCGGCAATTTGTAGGTTCCATAGTGATGGGACTTGGTGCGGGCCTGCGGTCGTCGTCTGCCAGCCCCAGGCTCCCGTGAAGGCTGTCACCTGTGATCCACAGACTCGGTTGCTCGAGGAGGCCGGGTCTTCCCTATTTCGGGCGCCATGTGGGGCTCGGATGTTCTGCCGCCGCCTGCGGCGTGTGAGCCTCCGACGATGTGGTCGGTGCCGTGGAGTCTGACTCCATGTGGTCTTCAGCCCGGGAAGGCATTGTGGACGGGCCCCAGAGCCGCGTCCCCGTCTTTGTAGATAGAGCTTTGGGCCAGGGGGTGCATCTTTGAGCTTGGTAGGAACTCCGTTCCCTGAGTGGAGCGGACTTAAGTGTGCTTTGGGTTTCTCTCGTCTCTTCCGCTTCTTGTCGGTTGGTATCTTATGAGTCTTGCGACTTGTGAAGCTTGGTGCATACCAGGGAGGGTGTATTGGGTCAGGTGGCAGGTTCATGTGTCACGGTTTGCTTTCAAGCTTCTGCCAAAAGGCCGAGAATAGCTTATCAAGGCGGACCTCCAGCGGCTCCAGTAGGTCCCTTGTTTTGGGAGACCCTGTGGAGTCCGCCATCTTGCCTGCAGCTACACAGAGTGGTCGTCATTTGCGGGTTACCTCTTCATCGCTGGACAGCAGGTAGTGGGTAGCCGGGACCGGGATAACCCCTGCCTGTCCATAGGGGGGGGAACGTGGGCCTAGGCGCTGTCTGTGAGCCGTCGCCAGCAATGGAGGAGCGGCCGCCTTCCCCACGCCGGTCGTGCTCGTAGGCTTCGGGTTGCTTTGCCGGGTGTTCTGTTGTCGGTGCCCGGTGTTTGTCATCAACGTGTAGCTCTCGCCAGTGGCATTCCGTTGGTGTCCCATTTGCCGGGTTTTGGAGTCGATTTGTGGCTTTTTTCTCGGCCGGTTCAGCAATTGGAGCGGGAGCAGCTTTGACTTGCGTCCGCTTAGCTTTGCGTACAGGCCACGCCCCCTCCCCCCTTCATGGTTTTTTAAGGGTTGAAAAAACATTTTCTCACTCTCCTTATTCCAGTGCCGAAGTCTCTCAGTGCTGGCTCCACGTCTACCTCCTCTGAAGTCAGCATGTACATTAGACCGTCCCCACAAGAAAACATTGAATCAATGCTTTCCTATGGGGGATTTGAAGATGCTGGATGTCCACATGCAAAGCATGAACATGTCCAGTGTTTCACATGGACAGACAACAGAGGCACGTAAATAGACAAATAGAAAGGTGGGTGAAAACAGTGAGAACTAAGTGCAGGCAAGCCGCTGTATGGAGGTCACTCCAACGCCAATGACAAGAAACACAAAACTGAAACATACAGGGTGCCACAGTCACTATAATAGTATTGATATAAATAAGGGATCTTGAAAAATAGATATTGATGATAAGGTAAAGTTAAATTTATTGATGAATAAAATATAAAAAATCACAGCACTACATATGTGCAATATATCAAGTATACAAAAGCCAAAATAGGCTAAGAACCCTAGGCACAACAGCTTTAACAAAACATGGTACTAAGATAACAATAAAAGTGCAAGTGCTAAAGTGTAGAATAAATGAAAGGAAAGTGCACAAAACCAATCACTTATATGGGTCAAACACACTTAGCAGAAACATATACTGCATAGGCAGTATATAAAAACACAGCATACATGTATATAAAAACTGCTGATACCGGGGCCATGGCCAACCACGAAGCTGCATGGCCGTGCACTAATACAGCTCCGCTGGGCCTGTAAGTGAATCCACACTAATCGGAGACATAAACTAAACATGGGGAAACCCAAATGACAAGAATGCCACCAGGAGTAGAATGGAAAAACTTGGTGCAGAAAACGGGAACATTAAACCGCTATTTTAGAGATACTCTGGATCATGATACCGGCGTGAAGGTAAACAAGATGGCCGCGGCAGACTCAGAAATCGACTTAGACCCATCTAGCCCAGCGCAATCGGACATATCTAATAAATCCCAAGACCTAAGAAGAGAAGCAGACATGAGGGATTTACTGAAAAACCTGCCTTCAAAAGACTTGGGCCTCTATGCTGAGCAAACTAGAGGCAACATTTCAAACCAAGATCGAATCGATTGAAACCGAAGTACAACAGGTTAATCACTGCGTTTCGCACCTGGAGAAAGAAAGGGACGTTATTCAGGCACAAATCACCAACCTCTCCTGTATGCTGGAAGCTGAAAATCAACGTGGCTACACCCCATTGAAAAAGCGGAGACCGGATAACCGACTCTTCTCACCTAATAGATGAATCCCGTCGGATCAAGGAGGGGGTAGCGGCTAACCCGGATTTTGCCCCCACACCCGACGACCAATAAGAATTGTTACCAGAAAAACTTTGACTCAAGACTACCTTGGGATCCCCACCATCCTCTCCCCCTGGAAGGTCCTTTGCCCCTCCTCCCCCCTCCCCCCCCCCCCAGTACAGTCTGATTGCCCTGGGACTTAAACACCAGCACAGCCTGAACATCAGTTCGGACAAGCCACTTAGGATCCCAAAATAGGATGAGAGCTAATTCATACCCTGTACAGGACTTAATCATCGGACTGTCTGAAACAAAAGATAACTGCTCAGCTACCACGGCAGGTTACCCAGACGCATGCCTGAAACCGGACTTTGCAGAGACAGTAATTGGCACAAACTTTACTTGGAGAGTCGAGTTGAAACCCCGTCTCTAGGCAGGTCATATAGCTCCAGGCTGTAATACTGTAATAGTGTTTATGATGTTTTGTTGCTCTCTTGCTGTATGGATAACTTACTCCCCTCCTCCCCATCCATCCCCCCCTCCATTCCTTCCCCCTCTATCCTCTCCCTCTCTCCCCAAAATATCAGCACACTCAATGTTCCCAGGAATTTTGTTTTTAAGGGAGCTAACTAGTTCTCCCCAAACGCATTTGTCTCCTAAACGACCCATCAAATACTAGTGGAATTCACTGATGCGGGCCTGCACTTGACCACCCACCCGATAAATCAGTGGTTCCTCTCTTGCACGGAGAGAGAACTTGCATAGTAGAGGTTCACCTAGAGGGCCAAATCTTATAGACGGGCAGTTGCCTAGTCACATTAGACGGGGGACCAAAGTGGATAGGGGGGTGAGGGCTATACCCCTCCGGGTCACTTTCACGGCCCTCAGGATACAATTGGACAGTATTTGTTTTAAGTTAAAAGAGAGAAACAGTGTTTTTATTTTTGTTTCCTTTCCGTTAACTTGGTTAATCCAATCCTTTACCTCAATTTCCATCTTTTTTCAACGGTGTACAATAGGTCGATAGACCCATAAAACATAAATTCACATAGCAAGTAACATGATTCCCAAGATAGATAAGGACCCCAGACAGGTCATACCTAAGATTAAGTGGCTCTTAGCTTTGCTTACACTTCACTGTTCCTGACCATACTCAAAACAGAGATACAAACTTTACAACTACGCACAACATGACCACCATTTGCATCCATCTGCAAAATGCTCGGGGGCTGAATACCCCAGAAAAACGCTCATTGGCCCTAGAAGATTTCCACAGACATAAAGCAGAAATTGTTTTTATTCATGAAACCCACTTTAGGAAGGATTCGGCCCCATCTCTTCGAAACTGCAGGTAATCTGTGGGATTTTTCCTTGACTTCCCTGACACCAAATCTAAGGGAGTAGTGATACTAATAGGCCAACATGTACCCTTTCAACTCATGGAACAGAAATCAGATGAAATGGGTAGGTAAATTTTCGTGAAAGGGAAAATTGGTAACGCAGTAGTCACCCTGGCGAATCTGTACCTCCCTAACAAGAAACAATGCCAGGCATTGCAAAAGATCTTACACACACTATCGCAGTTCCAAGAAGGCATTTTGCTCCTGGGAGGGGACATGAACATATCACTGGATAGTGAGCTAGACACATCAACCACACATAGTAATTTCAATCTATCAGCCCGCATTAGATTTCGTAACATACTACAGGAAGCTAGGCTGTCTGACTGCTGGCGAACACTACACCCCACCAAAAAGGAATACTTTTATTCACCTCCTTCGGGAAGCTACTCCAGGATTGACATGCTATTCCTACAACACAGTCAATTGGAGCTACTGACGGATGCTACATATGGCCAAATTACATGGTCGGACCATGCCCCACTCTCAGTAGACCTAACAATACCATCCCTACCCAAATCTCGTCCTCAATGGAGACTGAATGATCTCCTGATGAACTACCCAGATAATACTAACATAATAAAAGATCACCTAACCCAATACTTCAAAGAGAATGCACTCCCAGACATGACTCCAGCCATGGTTTGGGAGGCACATAAATGTGTAATAAGGGGGGAGTTGATAAAGCTAGCCTCCAACCTGAAACGCATGAGAGTGAGTAGAATTCTATCCCTTACCAAACAGATAAAAAATCTAGAGGACCAACACTCCAGAGACCACTCATTAACCACATACAAGACATTAATAATGTTGCGAAGTGAACTCACAACAACCCTCCATCTCTATGCAAAAAATAAACTTGCCCTAAATAAACATACATACTATACACAGGGAGGGAAGGGAGGAAAGCTGCTGGCACAAGCTCTGAAACAGGAAAAACAATCAACATTCATAGCGGGCATACAACCCCAAAATGGGAAACACACACAAATGATGCCTGATATACTGAGGGCATTCACTAAATACTATACAGAGATTTACAATCTTAGGGACTCACCTCCGGATCCCGCTGAAATACACAACTTTCTTCAAAAACGTATCAAACTCACACTCCCAACGAACGAGAGAAATTTCCTAGAAAGCCCTTACTTAGCAGAAGAATTCCACTTTACAGTCCGGAAACTACCAGTAGGGAAAAGCCCGGGCCCGGATGGCCTTACAGGCAAATACTACAAAGCAATGGCCCACAGCCTAGAACAACCCTTCCTTGAGGCCTTCAATGCCAAAGACCTAAAACACGCAGTCACACTAGAAGCCACAATAGCCTTGATACCAAAGCCGGGGAAAGATCCAACCAATTGCGGGAGTAAATTTTCAAGCTGGACAGAGGTGGCAAGTGGTGTCCCTCTGGGTTTTGTTCTGGGACCCCTTCTATTTAACATCTTTATAAATGATCTTGAAATAAGCATTGAAAGTCATGTTTCAGTGTTTGCAGATGACACAAAACTGTGTAAAGTAATACAATGCGAGCAAGATATTACTGTGTTGCAGAGGGATTTAGATAGACTGGGGGACTGGGCACTCAAATGGCAGATGAAATTTAATGTGTAAAAATGCAGAGTTATGCACTTCCGCATAAAGAATGCACAAGCAACGTATTCCCTTCATGGAAGCGAATTAGGGATAAAAACACACGAAAAGGACTTGGGGATTGTTATAGACAACAAACTATGCAACAATGTGCAATGTCAATCAGCAGTGGATAAGGCCAGTAAGGTATTGTCATGCATGAAAAAGGGCATTCATTTTCGGGATGATCATATCATTTTGCCTCTTTATTTTTTTTTATTTATTTTATTTTTATTTCGTTTTTGCGCAATGAGCATATTGAATTACAAACTTTGGTTAGACAATAGTCTATAAAGAAAAAATAACATTACACATAATACATAATACATAATGCTTACATACAAATCGTTAGCAATACAATTGTGGTTACATTTGTTACAATACAGATGCATATGGTATTTCTTTGTTGTCGAAGGAATAATATCGTCCTCCAGCCTATATTTCTTAAGTTTAAGTTGTAAAGTTGTGTAGGTGTTTTAGTTTTACCTGTTCGTTATATGGTGGGTGTACCAGTGTGTTGTCCTGGCCTAGTATTGGTCCTGTTGTGTTTCTAGGTTATTTTAAGCCCAACATAAAGGAGTTCCATGTGTACCAGATTGATTTATGTATATTAGACTTGCCTAAGGAGGACATCCTCAGTTCCTCCATTCTGCGGATTGTTTCAATTTTCTGAAACCATTCTCTCCTTGATGGTCTTGTGTTAGTTTTCCAGAGTCCTGCAATAACTAGTTTAGCTGCAGTCAGCAGGTAAAAAATCAGAGAGTTTTTGAATTTAGAAATAGATATGGGAGTGTGGTAGAATAGGAGTGTCTCAGGGGTATAAGGTAAACGGATACCACTAGTCAGTTCTGTGACTCTCTGCACTTCTCTCCAGAATCCCTCCACCTTACTGCATTCCCACCAGATGTGTTTGTAGGTGCCCTGTGCTTTTGTGCATCTCCAGCAGCTAGGGGACGCGTTTGGGTCGAATTTGTTGATATCTACAGGAGTGGTGTGCCATTGGGACAAGAATTTGTAATTTATTTCTTGTAGTGTTATGCTAGAGTGGGACTTCATCATTTTATTGAAGATCAGTGTCCATTGAGACTCTTCCAATGGGGAAGGGAACCATTTGTTATTTCGTATTGTGTACCATGGGAGATTACCATTGGTGTTTCTCTGTACTATGTGGTAGCATGTGGAGATTGTTTTCGTTTTTGGTGGAGAGGAGCAGAGATTTTCAAATCGTGTAAGCTCTCTAGGTTGCCATGTGAGGAGCCCTTCTTTGGATAGGAAGTGTTTTATCTGACTGTATTGGAGGATTTGCGTCAACGTGGGGTGTTTCAATTCTTGGAAAGTTTTTAGTGGTAAGATGCCATTTGAAGACACTAGGTCTTGTAGCGTCAGGCCTCTATCCCTGGAGCTGGGTTTTATATTGGCCAGGCATGTAATTTCTTTTCCCAGGGGGAATCTGGGATTTTGTGATATTGGGTAAAACGGGGAAGGTGTTGGTGAAAAGTCTGGATATGTATATATCTTTTTCCAAGTTTGTAGGGTAGTAGATACGGTGGGCAAATCTCTTGCCAGCCCTTCCTCGCCCACAGATACAATCCAGGGAAGGGATTTCAGAGGAGTTTGTATTTGAGATTGTTCTAAGTTTACCCATGCTTTTGTATTATGCTCTTTAGACCATTCCAGGATCCTTCCTAGGTGTATAGCTTTATGGTAATTTTGTATGTTGGGGCAGCCCAGGCCTCCTCCCGTCTTAGGTTTGGTCAATAGACTAAAGGCAATTCGTGGTCGTTTATGAGCCCAAATAAATGAGGTGAGCATAGATTGGACGGTTCTGAAGAAAATATTGGGGATGTGTATTGGAATAGTGTTTAAAAGATATCAAATTTGCGGGAGGATGTTCATGGAAATGATGTTTATTCTCCCCATCCACCTAAAGTGGGGTCTGTCCCACCTATCCAGATCTTTCCGGATTGTTGTTATTAGATCTGGGAAGTTTTCTTTGTAGAGTGTTTTGTGTGTTTTGGTGATTTTGATCCCTAGATATCTGATATAATGAGGGGCCCACTGAAACGGATAATTTTGTTTTAATTTCTTAACTTGATTTAGGGGAGTGTTAATGTTAAGAATTTCGCACTTGTCCGTATTAATTTTGAAGTTGGAGAGTGTGCTGTATTCTTCCATTGTTTTTGTTAGGTGAGGTAGGCTAAGTATGGGACGCTCAATCGTGAAAAGTAAGTCGTCAGCAAAGGCCGAGACTTTATATTCGTGCTGTTGCACTTTAATACCTCTAATATCTGGTAGGCGTCTGACTGCTTGAAGTAGGGGTTCTAGTGTCAATATAAATAGCAGTGGGGAGAGAGGACACCCTTGCCGGGTCCCATTGCTTATGGTGAAGGGTTTGGAAAGTTGCCCATTCACTTTAAGTCTGGCTGTGGGTTTTGAGTAAATCGCTCTTATCCATTGAATCCATCTCTTGCCGAATCCTAGTGCCTCTAGAGTGTTGAACATAAATGTCCAGTCTACCCTGTCAAATGCCTTTTCGGCGTCGATTGACAGGAGTAGCGTTGGATTAGGAGTGTTTCTTGTGGCGTAAATTAAATTTATGATTTTAGATGTGTTGTCCTTTGCCTCTCTAGCTGGAACAAAGCCTGCTTGGTCTGGGTGTATTAGGTCCTGGAGAAATGGCTTAAGTCTGGTCGCTAACATTTTAGTGAATATTTTTATATCCACATTTATTAGGGATATTGGCCTGTAACTTGCACATTTTTCTGTATCCTTTCCTGGCTTGGGCAGTAGTGTAATGGTTGCCTCTAGAGCTTGGCTCGGGATGTGGTCATGGTGAGGGATAGAATTTAATGCTTCAAGTAGGTGGGGGGTGAGTTCCTGTCGGAACATTTTGTAGTAAGAAGCCGAGAAACCATCAGGTCCTGGGCTTTTGTTTTGCGGTGTTTGTTTGATTGCCATATTAAGTTCTTCAGTAGTGAAGGGCTCTTCTAAAGATCTTGTCGCAGCTAGAGGGAGGATTTTGTCAAATTTGTTTTCTAGGTATTGTTTGATATCGTTGGTGTTGTTCTTTTGTTCCTTTAAATTATATAGTGAGGTGTAGTATTCATGGAAGGTGTCAGCTATGTCTTCTGTAGTGTGGGCGTATGAGTCGTCTGATCGCTTGATTTTAGGGATGTACGTGAGTGTTTGTTTTTGTTTCAAGGCATGTGCCAGTAATTTTCCACATCTATCTCCCTGAGCATAGTGTAATTGTTTAGTCCAGAGGATCGATCTTTTCGCATTATCTTGTAGAAGAGATTTAAGATCAGATCTCAGGGCTAGTAGTGTGCAGTAAACAGCGTCTGTCATATCTGTTTTATGGGAGCTTTCTAGTTGTGAGATTTTGTCTTGTAAGTCATCAATTTGTTTGTGTTTTTCCCGTTTGATTTGGGATCCCCATTTGATCAATTCCCCCCTGACTACCGCTTTATGTGCTTCCCATTGTGTGTATGCGGTAGTATCTGCAGTTTTGTTTTCTTTGAAATATAACTTTAGCACTTCGTTGATTGAGTCTTTAACCTTTTTTGTTTGTAGTAGAGTGGGGTTAAGCTTCCAGGTCCCTTTGGGGCGGGGGAGAGATGGTATGGTCAATGTGAGGTATATTGGTGAGTGATCAGACCACGTCATCGGTCCGATGGACGTGTCAGAGACTAAGCTCAGATCTCTGTGCCCTACAAGAAAGAAATCTATTCTAGAATACGCTTTGTTAGGAATGGAATAGTGTGTATAATCCTTAGTTGTTGGGTGGAAGACCCTCCAACAGTCAGATAGTTGGTGGTTTCTAATAATATGCTGCATTTGAATTCTGGAGGCATTGAGATGTGTACTATGGGCAGAGGTACTGTCTTTTTTGGCGTCTAGGGAGACATTGAAATCTCCCCCTATTATTAGTATACCATTGGTATGTTGTTTGATTTTGGCCATGATTTTTCTGAGCGCCCCGCATTGATGTTTATTTGGGAGGTAAATGGCTACCAGTGTGACATGCTCTGTCCCTATTGTACCTTGTACTATAATGAATCTTCCTGATTCGTCTGTTACGTGAGAGGAGTATGCGAAGGGGACGTGCTTACCTATTAATATTGCCACCCCTCGTGATTTACTTAGATTATAGTTATTATAGTATATATGGGGGAAGTTTGGATGTTTAAGTTTAGGAGCGTCAGGACCCCTTAGATGTGTTTCTTCAAGAAATGCTATGTCTGTTTTATTTTTCGTTAAGTCAGTTAATACCATTTTTCTTTTCTCAGGGGTATTGAGCCCTCTGACATTTATGGAGCATATGCGGAGGGTGCCCATGATTGGGTGGATTCCTCTACTCAACTTTAGATGGCGGATTTGTTTGTGTTGGGGAACCAGGTGTGTTTGTGCTACGTGTATTGAACCCACGTATCTGGGAGGTTCTCGTATGCGTGTGTAAGTAAGCAAAAAGAAGCCAAGATATGGCTGAACAAAACAGAGTATTATAAGCAAGACAAACAAATATCATTAACTATATACAAATCAATTTCCTAAGAGTGTAGAGTCTAATGTACTACGAGAAGATGTTCAACAAAAAGATTGAACCCTCTCGTGTGGTTATAGAGGTTTACCTTTTTCTTGCTACCGAAGCAGACGGGGGGTCAGTCTCGTGGTAGACCTCTATAAAGGAGACGGTACAAAGCCTGGGTATTACCAGCGATTATAGCTGGTACAGGAAATGATTAATTTTATGATGTGATTATTGTTAATTCAGTGTGTACCGCTCACTGCCCTAGTGGGCACTTAGCTGTGTCCTGTGGGGACGTGGACACTTTCTAGTTTTTATTGGTGCGTTTTCTAGTGAGTTTGCGTTTCTTATGATGCCTCAACTGCTAAGTAGCATCCCTGGAGGCGATCTGATGACGCATTACATTCACAACTGGTCTAAATAAGTTTTTAGGGCTAAATTACCATTTAGATGGGTAGTTTTGTGAAGGATGGGCAGCATGTTTTATGCCGGTAGCAATATAGAATACGCAGCCTGGTGGGGTTTCGTGTGGTTTCTAATACATCGATTAAAAACACAATATTTAAGCAGTCATTACATCAATACAATTAAACAATATTTGCTGTTTGTAATCCCCCCTTCCTATAGCGGAGTTTAGAGCTTGTGAATTAATAAAGTTTTACTAACTCTAGCTTCCATAGTATAGAGTCTATCGTCTTTATCCTTATATGCTCTCGTTCTTTCTAAATGGGTAGTATTGTGAAGGATGAGCTATAGATGTTGTGCCGCTAGCCGTATGAAGTGTACAGCCTAGTGGGGTTAAGTGTGGATTCCAATATATTAGCTACCATCACATTATTTATATTTTTGTAGGTTAGTACAGTCATGTAATAGTCGCTTTTCATAGTTACCCTTTCCCAAGACTGAGGGTAAGGCTTGTGGGTTAATAAAGTTCTACCGTGTCTCTCTTTTACAGTGTAAAGTCTTTTGTCCCTTTCCTTGTGCAGTTTTATCAGCTTATTTTCCTCGGGGTCATCTGGTATTTCCTTGATCGTAGAAAAGGCGAATCTGGTGGTGTCTTCCATGAGGTTCTCTTCCGTGTGTCTGTAGCTAAGTTAGTTTGTTTTGGGTTTTGTGGCCTCGTCTTTTCTGGTTCGGACAATTCATACCAGTCTGGTATATCTATATTAGGCAATCCTAGTCGGTGTGTGAAGGCTTCCACATCTGCAGCCGACGTTAATGTAGCTTGGACGCCCTGGTGAGATGCTGTTAGGGAGAAGGGGAATCCCCAACGGTATTTGATATTTGCCTGTTGCATGGCCATGGTGAGTGGCCTCAGGGTTCTCCTACCCCTTAGAGTCAGCCATGCCAGGTCTGGTAAAATCAATATTTTCGATTTATTGAAAGTTATGTCAGCAGTGTCTCTGGCATTTCTCATTATAGCTTATTTTTCTGTGTAGTAGTGTACTCTGCAGATTATGTCTCTGGGGGAGTCCTGTGGCAGGCCTTTGGGCCTTAGCGCCCTGTGGGCTCTGTCCAGTAGAATTGGTGTGTCTTCAGGTCTTTGTAAGATTTTATTAAACAGGGATTGGAGTATTTGAGACAGGTTTTCAGGGTTGCCCTGTGATTCTGGGAGCCCTCTGATTCTAATGTTATTCCTCCTCCCCCTGTTATCTAAATCTTCTGTGTTTTTCATGGCAAACATAATTTTTGAGTCACCTTTTGTTTGGCTTTGTTCTAGCTGAAGGATTCTGATTAGCATCTGGTCTCTATCTTCCTCCAGGTCCCCAACCCTCGTGTTCACTTGCCTGATATCTGCCGTCAGCGTGGAGACTTGGTCCTGAACGGTGGATTCCAGCTTAGATATCATTCCAGCAAGTTCTTCTCTTGATGGTAAGTGTTTGAGGGTTTCTCTGATGCTTGCTAGTCCATCTGATATTTCGTTAGTTGGAGAGGGAGCCCCCGCGGCTGTGCATTGTCGAGATGCCTCGTGTGTGGAAGCGGGCGCCGCCATCTTGTCAGCTAGGCCTTCTCCGAGAATTTTTACCGTGTCTCGGAAGTATTTATCGAGGCCGCCGGAATTTTTCGGAGTATCGGAGTTGTGGGTACTCGTGGACGGGTCGGTCTTCTTTTTGTTGCCCATTTAGTGCCTGGATGTGTGTTTATTAGCCAGTTCTGTAATCGCCGGTCGGGAGCTCCGAGCAAGTGCGGCCGCTCACATCGGGTATCAGGCCACGCCCCGCCTTTGCCTCTTTATAAATCACTGGTAAGACCACATATTGAATATGCTGTGCAATTTTGGGCACCTGTTCTAAAGAAGGATATTATGGCACTAGAAAAAGTTCAGAGGAGGGCTACAAAATTAATAAAAGGAATGGAATATATCAGCTATGAAGAAAGGTTAACAAATTGAAACCTCTTTAGTTTAGAAAAACGTCGCCTGAGAGGGGATATGATAACATTATACAAATATATTCGGGGCCAATACAAATCATTGTGTGGAAATCTATTCCCAAACCGGACTTTACATAGGACACGAGGTCATGCGATTAGACTGTAAGATTTAATCTAAGGCAAAGAAAAGTTTTTTTTTGTTTTTTTTTTACTGTAAGAACAATAAGGATGTGGAATTCTCTGCCTGAAGAAGTGGTTTTATCAGAGTCCATACAGATGTTCAAACAGCAACTAGATGCATACTTGCAATAAAATAAAATATTCAAGGTTATAATTTGTAGGGCAATAGCTGCTTGATCCAAGGATAAATCTGACTGCCATTCTGGGGTCAAGAAGCATTTTATTCCTAGTTTGTTGCAAAATTGGAAGTGCTTCAAACTGTTTTTTTTTTTTTGCCTTCTTTTGGATGAACAGCAAAATACAAATATGAGGAAGGCTGAACTTGATGGACACAAGTCTGTTTTCAACTATGTAACTTTCTACTGCATCCATCTAGTCTAGGCATTGAGGAAATTGTGTACCAGATTTATGTATTGACATTTGGAACAAGAACAATGAAAGCTTTTATTCACTTAAGACCAATGATGTGCTAATCAGAAATCTGCATTATCCATTTTGCAACATTTTCATCTTCTCTGTAGACGGTCAGTGAAAGATACTTTGTAATTGTGAGGTAATGAGGTAACAGTTTGTTAGCTTCTGTTATATTTCATGTATTTTTTGAAAAACACAGGAATTGCATCTATATGTTATGTCTCTAAATGAAAATACTGGTACATTGTGATAAAATGTTAAAGGCCTCGGTAAAACTAGTCTGAGTATAGAATTAACATCAAGAGCCAGTCCAGGTTCTAGAACAGCTAAATGTGAGTTGTTTATTAATCCATAAATAGATAACCGATTATTACTAAAGGTTGTTATTGAAATATCTATTTAGTTTCATAAATGAATAGCAAAACAGTGTATTTGCGTAATGGCTATTTACCCAGATCTGCCATAAGGTTTATATTGAGAAGTTGTTGTTTTTTTAATGTCTAAAAGTACGCAAACAAATTTGCAATATTTTGCATTATATTTAAATTCTAATTTCATCTTTAATATATTGGAAATAATAACATTTTTGATTTTTTTTTACAAAATTAAAGTATTTTTTTATGATTGTTTTGTATCTCATAATTTCATGCTAGTAGGAAAAAAAAGTGTTTTATGCGAAAGCTATTTTTAAGGCTTCTTTTAACGTTTTTGATAAATGTATGAGAATAACTTAGGCTAGATTAAACACAATTATCTTTTGTTCTCCAAACTAATTGTGTGTGCGGCAATTATATCTTTGATGTTACCTCTTCAAAGACTGTACATGATCTCATAAAAAGACATTAGAAACTACATAAGGCTAGTGTAGCATATGCCCTTAGAGCCTCAGAAGCACTCTCAACTCAAACTGTACATCATAATTCAAAGTGGCCATTTACAAGGTTAAAATAGATTGCAATTTTTAAAAATAAATGTAAAATTTGTGTTTTATGCTCCTAATGCATAAAAAAAATCTAATTTAAATTGCAAGTTTAATGAATGTTAACTACACCATTAAGATAGTTAATTTGATTCATCTATATACGTTTTATAGGAAAAATAAGAAGTTAAACTTAATCATATCTAAGGTGATTAGTGTTTCAATACAGTATATTTTTTTTCCAAGGAAATTAGTTATTACTTTGTTCTTGTTATGGCTTTTCTTTTCCTTGACCAAGATAAAGTTAATCGGTTTGATTCTAGCTATTTAAACGGTTGTGTAAACCTATTTTCTCTGCCATGCCTTAGATATGAGAGAATTGTGGGGAGAAAAATGTTCTTAGTGATACACCTGGTCAAATTGCCATGTTTTCTGTTACATTTCTACTGCTAAGTTACTGTGCTTGGGAATATCAAGACAAATTCTCTGTCATCTACAAATCTGGAAGGATCTGGTAACACTGGAGACACAAAAATGTCTCAAGAAAGCAATTGGACAAAATATATATTTTTTGTATTTATTTATGCATGTCCGTAGATTGCACTTCGACAATTAGTATTATTTATTTTTTTGTTACATATTCCAGCTTCATTTTTCTTTCTTTTTTTTAGTATCTTTTTAGTTTATACATTTCCTGTCATTATGTATTTGGGCATTACTTTTTAAGAAAAATAGTCATTTTGATTACTAACTTGGTTAATTCAGTTGACTTTTGTTCCCCGTTACTAGTAATAAGCCAACTTCATGCTTTTCAAAAGTTCTGTGTTTATGTAATGTATTTCATATAGCTAGACACATATTGCATCTACTCACAGAATAAAAGAGACATAGAGGTTAATTAGAGCTAGTTTTCTATTGTATTTTTTTTAATGAAACTTTTAACTTTTATCGATAGAAATTCTGCATTGTGCAGAGTCGTATCTTCTCAAGATAATCGGAACCTTTATGAGGGATGAGACAACAGTAAGATGTTTTTCTTCCTAAAAAACTATTATTCTTGAGACATATATATTGCAATTGTATATGCCCCAAATCACCATGTTTACTGGGAAATAGTTATGTAGAGAGATTATGCTGGATATTCCTTTGTAAATGATTAACTGCATTTAACTTTAGTGATGTAGCCCATTGCCATAAAATACTGGGTGATTTATCAAACCAAGTGCTGTTCTGGGGCAAAGAGCTAATAAGGAGCAGTCACAATGAAAACCTACAGAATATATTTACCACTTTATACCCCAAATAACATCTGTTTTGCCTTGATAAACCTCAAACAAGAACAACAAAATATCAGAATCCATTTTACTTCTGCAAGGACTCAATGTAACACAGAGGATCATACATTCTCTTGATAATTCTGAGCATTACATTTTCATTACATTTTTTTATTTCATTGTATGTATGAAACCATAGGACCTATTTCTAATTTCTATGTTTTATTTTGTTTTTTCCTTAAGCTAACATAGCAATTCTAATGCATAGCAATCCATTCCGTGTACCTTTATTTTAATGGAAAAATATTCAGCTCTTCACATTCTATCACTAAGAAAGCTTTTTACTGTACGATATGTCACATTCTTCAATTGTTTCAGGCATAAAGCAACTTGGCTAATTATATTCAGGTGCATTTGTCTGTTGGATAGGAAATGGACAATGTTTCAGCAGTCACTGACTCAATATTGGCACTGATGGATTGTAGCTTGAGTTTCCTGGGTTTTTAGATGGAAAGTGTATGTGAGCTCTTTGTAATTTTTATTAACTAGCTTTGAAAATACTACTCAGACTCATGGAACAGCTGTCAGTCTAGAATATAATACTCATAGATCAAGTGTGAAGAAGAAATACCATAAAATAAAGCTTATTTCTGGAGGGATTCTATTAATTTTTTCATATTGTTATTCTTAAGTGATGACGCAAAACTTTTAATTTCAATGTTTTAAATCATGTTTTAAATTTTTTTAAACACAACATCAGTTATAAAATAATGCAGAAATGACTGAGAAAGAATTGCAGCATTTTTCCCAAAGCCCAAATTCCTATCTTAAAGTACAATCTGCCAAGTTTATACAAATGAAACAATCTTTAAACCTCACTTGAAAAAGCGTAGTAAATTGACTGGTCCATGTATCTAGCTTCCTTAGTGTGTAAGTTTAATTACTCAGAATGTTTTATCCTCAAGGTGATATTGTTAAATCAAGAAGAAGTAAAATAACGTATTTACTCTTGTTGCAGGGTTTCTGTTCTTGATGTCACTTGTTTTTGGTATGACTGGTCAACTACTTTTTTTTATTATGCAATCACATTTAAACATGTTTTTATTCATTAATAGTTCCATATATGTACATGCCAGGCTGTTGAGCAAAAAGGGAGGACAGGAAGGACAAGTCACAAAAACTTGAATGCCAACCCAGATGGGGAAGAGAGATCAAAATAGTAAACTAAGTCAAAATATTAACATGTCTGTAGAATAATAATTCTCTATAGATGTTGATAACTTAGTTTAAATTGCTGGATACACCAAGTGTGAACAGAATTGGAAAGAAGCTTTTACATCAATTAGACAACTTCATGTCTAACACAGAAAGAACATAAATCAGAGTTTGCAGGAATCTATAATCTGCAAACTTTTTTTGTCTTAGGGATAAGCATAACCACCTAGCAACAGTGCCCATCCCACCCTCCCGTAGTGTAAGGGTTTGGCCTGCTGGTTCCCACTCTGACTCCCTCCTCTCTTCCTCCCGTGCGGCTCTCTATCAAAGGGGGTTCGGTCACGCTGTTAAAGCGCCACAGCACTGACCAGGCATAGGCCACCCGATGGACCCCTTCAATGCAGCCCCGGCAGTTCTACCAACACAACACATGGTAACAGCTGCCACCCCTGCGACCGCAGTAGTTCCAACCATTGGTAGATACACTGCTTCCTGTGAGAGATAACAGAGCAGGATCTACCTCAGGAGCCATTAAAGCCTGGATGTCCGGGATACCAATGTGGTTCCTGAGGAGAAGGTCATCCTCCTTAACCAAGAGGGATTTAAAGGCTAGTTTGGCAAAATCTCTAACCTCAGAATTATGCTCCATAGCCATCTGGAGTGAAATAATTTTGAACAGAGAGTCTTTCCTAGGAGACTCACTCTAGCCATCTGAACGTTGCTAAGTTTCACTCGCTCAGTGGAAGCTGCTGAACGTACCACTTCCTCAGATTCCCAGTCTAATTCTGGAGAGCCGTGTCTAGAACTGGAATGGCTTTGGGAGGAAGAATGAGCAAACTCTCTAGAAGAATAAGGAGAAGGACTATCTAACCTCCAACGAGATTTGACCTTTTTCTTTGGAAGGTGTTTCTGGTGCTCAAACGAGGGAAACACACTATTCCTCTTTTGGGATCCTGTCTCTTTAATTTTTTGCTTACTCATATGAGTATGAGGGGAAGGAGGAGCAGAAAATATTCTGGAACTGGCAGAAGAGACCAGCCGCCTTTATTTATTATTTTTATGTAAAGCTGGGACCATATCCTCCTCAGAAGATGAAGCTGATAGATCTCTGGCAAGGAAAGCTCTCTTATGGAGCTTTCTAACATTGATGGGGCTGCGTCTAAGAGAGGCATCCACTAAATATGTGGCAGACACAGGTATGGAGTCCTCCATCAATGATGCCATTTAAAAAATCTAAGGTAATCCGGATTCCGGCGCTTAGCACAGATCTCCTGATTACCTGATTGGCTGAAATGCTGTTGCTGTGCAGGAGCAAAGTGCAAGCTATTTTTTTTTTTAGCTATTTTTTCAGTCCTTTGCAAAAAGGACAAAAAGGCAGGTTGACCAATGGATCATTATGAATAATCTAATGTAATGAATTCACAACCCATAGGTCAGACTGGGAGGTTCTTGATTGGATAAACTATGCCTTATTGAGGTCAAAGACAAATGTTCATATTCTGAAGTGTGGGATTTATTGCAAATACATCAGCTTTTTGTCTCTGAATTGTTTGTATTTGCACATGTTTTGCTTTAAATATTTTTATTTAAGGGACAGAAGGATACATTACTGGAAACCGTTTTTCTTTGTAATAAATGCAAGACTTGTGAAGCTGATATCAAATAATGTAACATGACCTGTTAAAATGTTTAAAAAGTTAAAATGTTGTTAAGTTTGATTGAAATAGCTTTTGATTTCAGTAAATATGCTGCAAACACAACAAATGACAATTTTCAGTTCTTTACAACCTATAAAGTGTTTTGAAACTTACTGTGCGTAATAATTTGGAACATTGAACTGTAAGTTTTTTTATGTTTAAAAAAAATACTGTTATCATTAGGAGGTTTGTTCAATAAAATTTGAATTGTATTCTTAATAGTTGATAACATGAGAATTATGCTGACTGTTATTTACATCAATTATTTAGGTAAATTAGAAAAAAATAATTTGCATAATAATTTGGAACAGGGTGTATGTACATTCTAGCATGATGATTGTACAGCAACGCATTCAATTTTAAATTTAGGATCTAGAAAAACACTGAAATATAACACTACTATAAAAAAGGCAACAACTAAGGATATCCAGAAAAGTTAGTGAAAGGCTAAGCTCCTATCCACAAAGTGCCTGAAAAGCCCATTACTATTCAACACACTTGTCTTTCTCACCCTGAGCAATAAACTTTTCTGAAAGTATAACAATAATGACTGAATAATTAAATATACATGCAAGTCCCAGTACGGAGAAACAGTGGAAGATGCTTCAAAGAGAAGGCAGAGCAGCGACTGATCAATGTGAATTGCAAAGTGACGGGAAAAAAATTATTAAACCTGGCCTTTTCTGATAAAAATTTGGGGTAAGCCTAAACCAAGGTATTACATTTAAGGTATTAATCTCACCATTTTCTAGTGTTCCAAAAGACAAGCCTATTTACTAAAAGTGTTTAAGTCAGTAGCCTTCATTAATGCCAATGGATTGAAATGTCTCTGACACTAATTTAAAATGTAATACTGTAACGGACCTTTTCGCTCACAAGAGGATAAAAACCGTTTAGGTGATAATCCCCTTTCAGATAGACCAGCAGCTACTGCAATCACCAATCTCCCGAACTCCAAACTGCACGAATCCCCCAACTCCCGAACAGGAAACACACGAACCCTAGAAGCAGCCGAACAGGAAAAGCCCTATGAACAGCTTACACTCCTGGCAATCGGCATACAGTCAAATTCCCTCCAAGAATGAGACCACACTTCACTTTGAGGGTTAAGCAGGAACTCTCTGTGCTGGCACACCCAGCCTGGTTTTTATTACGGTCTTGCACATACAGGACCGCCCACAGGGAGGTATAAAATAACCAATAATATAACAGTTACAACCCACAGTAAAGTCCTTCCCTCTGCCTGTGATACAATTATCTTACACAATGGGAAATGTAATTATCACAGGCAGAGAAATACAGTTTTTACAAATATACTATAACTTTAAAACTATACATCACATTCACATAAAAATTACATATTCACAATCAATCCATGCAGAGGAACAACATATTAACAAATGGCATGAATCCGACCAGGGGTTCAAAAGTTAGCAAAAGTATTAATAAAACCCACTGCCAGCATGGCTTTCCGGCCCAAACCAGTTTCACAAGAGTCCTCTATCCTGGAGACAATGGAGGCAGACAGTCACTGACACCGAAGCAAACATCCACACATACAGAGACAGGGATAAAGGCAGACTCCATTGAGCACATGTTAGCAAAAGACACAAAAAGACACAAAAATACATAACTCCTAGCATACTGAACATAACCCCCACATTCAATCCATCCCCAGATGGCTTGGATTTGAGCGCTCAATATATCTGAACAGCGCTCAGATGCCACAAACACAGTCAAATCGCCATGGGCTGATGAGAGGGCCATAGTCAGCAGGTAGGAGGCGAGCAACCAGGCTCCTCCAGTGCACAGTGGCAAGGTTGGTTTCGCCACAAATACATGTTGCTACCACGTTTTAAAACGGACACACTATTGATGACCAAGGAAACTGTTTATATTATGACCAGGTTAATGGTTCTAAACATACAATTAATGTCTTAATAAAACTACACAAATAAACTGATATATATTGTGGCGAAACCAACTTCGCCACTGTGAACTGGAGAAGCCTGGTTGCTAGCCTCCTGCCCTGCGACTATGGCCCCTGGACATATTGTACTGGAAAAACTATACTTGGGCAGGTAATAATTTATATTGCTGCTACTGGCCCTTTAAAATCAGCGATGGACATATTGGGACTTTTGGGACTAATGTCCCTTTAAGACTTTGTAACATATCACAGTAATACTGTCTTAAATATTATGTAGGTATTTATGTGTTCAGTTAAACTGGGGATATGTAGAAATGTGTGTTTTATGTGTTAAATGTATCAGTATGTAATTTTATGTCTTTTACTGTCTTTTTGTAACCATGTGGTTAATGGAGTCTGACTCTAGTCCTAGATAATTGGATTACTTCTCCAATTATCTCCAGGGCAGAAGGGAGGAAGCCGGGATGCATTGTGGGGGATGTTTTACTTCTGTTTGAGCCAGATTGTGCCATGCTGCAAGCCAGGGCCCAAAAGATACTTTTAGTAACTTTTGAGCCCCTGGTCGGATTCATGCCATTTTTTAATATGTTGTTCCCCTGAATGGATTGATTGTGGATATGTATTTTTATGTGAATGTGATGTATGGTTTTAAAGTTATGAAAGTTGTGCAAAAGTATATTTTAAACTGTATGCATAATGGGATTATGTGTCACACTAAGGGGAGGGGATGTGTGGGAGGTAACATCTGTGTCATTGGTTCTTTTATGCCTCCCCCTGGGTGTGGCCTGTATGTGTGAGTTGGAAATAAAAGACAGGCTGGATGAGCCAGTCTTTTGTTGCTGTTTAACCCTGAAGCTGGAGTGTGTCTCTTTCTTGGGGGGAAAGGGGACTGTATGCCGACTGCCAGGAGTGTAAGCTGTTCATATTGCTTTTCCTGTTCGGCTGCTTCCAGGGTTAGTGTGTCTGCTGTTCGAGAGTTGGTGAATTCGTGCAGTTTGGGAGTTCGGGAAGTTGGTGCTTATAGTAGCTGCTGGTCTATGGAAAAGGGGATTATCGCCTAAACTGGGTTTTATCCTCTTGTAAGTGAAACGGTCCGTTACATATATATATATATGTGTGTGTGTATATATTTGTATATATGTATATGTAGCAGAGCAGCTTTTTACACTTGTCTCTATGGTAGCACTAAAAAAAAAAAAGGTTAACTAGAACGTTGTCCTCTTGATGTTGCTAATGTAACTTGTTGTTACATGTCTATTTTTAACATTTTTACAATAACAATTGCTAAGTAAAAATCAGTATTAGTTGCACTGAATGTTACTAGCACCAGCCAATAAAGGTAGGGGTTAAGGTTAAATAAATTGTCAGTAATTTGTGGCCAGAAATATCAACTGGCTCCTGTTATTAAACGCTTAAGGATGAAATGACAATGGAGGTATGCAGTTCCTATAGTTGTTAAATATTTCTGCATACCTTTCTAAGTCCTCTCTCTTTTTTCCCATATCTGTTCTTTGTAAGGTTTGCTAGTATGCCTTGCTATAGGTTTACTCGTTTTTTGGCTTTTTCCACCTGGATCTGCATTTTGCAGTGTAGAACAACAGTCAGAACATAGTATTACAATATTGCAAAACAAACCAGGAAGGAATGTTTTCCTTTACATAAAGCAGATTTGGTAATTAGTTCAATGTGTATATTTTCTGTATTTTAAATATTGCTCTGTATTGGGAAAAGGTTGAAGGTTCAAACTTGACAAGTTTGATCTTTTAGTATCTAAATTTCTAGGCTACTAGGTCACCAAAATGTTGCATATAGCTTATATATATTTGCTGCAAATATTGCAAATAAATCTCAACCACATTATCATTATTAACCTGGGTCAAGGTAGTACAAACAAGTACTAATTAATGCTTTATGCTAAAGCAGCAACATAATAATCAGATCTGTACTATGTTTCATAAAACTGAAATCCCTTGCTGTAATAAATCTTAGTTCACTCATAAAAAATAATGTATTTATCTATAAATGTGCCGTGCATTGCTATCCAGAAGTGATCTCACATTTATTATTATTATTCTGTCTCTGTCTGATTGTTCTAAATTTAACATCCCAGACCTATCTTGTAGTCATACATCTGAAATATTGTCATATTCTCTATATCATTCAAGACTGATGTATCTCATTCTAATTGAATTTCCCGGTTTATTTTTAGAATTTTTCTCATCAGTGAATGTTATCTGCCTGTAGTCATGTGAAAGTGGCACCCAGGATTTGTAACATTTTCAGAGCGACCACATCAGCTTTTAAAGAATCATATGTGACAGGGGTACATTTTCCCTTATTGAATGCCTAATGAACATTTCATTGTAACCTGTGTTATTATTAAATATATATTATTTATTTTGTAACCAATCTATCATACATTTATAAGCAATGTTAAAGCAATGTTTAAAATTGTATTCTTATATCTGGATTATTAGGTTTTTGCATAAGTACAATATTATCAGGTCAGAACTCAAGGTGAAATCTAGGTGAATTTCAAATTTAAAGTCCGGTTAGCTGAATGGAAAACATAGCTTTATTAGAGATTTTTTCCAGTTTAATTATTTTGACCTTAAATTTGAAATGTACTTTGAATTCACATTGAATTCTCACTTTAGTGCATAACCCTTTTTGTTATTGAAGAAATACAGACTAAGCTATAGTTGCTTGAAGTAAAACAGTGCACATCTTCAGACCTTGATTGGTAATGTCATTTTCATTCTTTTTTTTTTTTTTGTGTGCTATTTATTGTGAACACTTTTGACAGTATCCAATATGCAAGTAAATACTTGATCTCGTCATTTACCTGCTATGGGTTAATAAGGATTTCATTAAATATAACCCATTAGAAAAATAAGACATATAATTTGTTAGAGAAAAATGGACAAATTGTATTAAAAGAGTGTTGCAATGCATAATATATATTTAATCAGTCTGTACAATGTTGTGTCCATGTTTACAAGCATCACTATACACTTGATTTCTTCTACTTCTATAACAGTACTTTTTCATTCTCTGTTGTCTATCACAAGTTTATAAACAATGGGAGTCTGATGTTCCAAACCGTTATTTATTCCAAAATGGTAGGTGGAAAATACCTACAACTGGAAGCAAGTAATTATTTCTTGTGATGGATATTGAGCAATTATAGGCCTCCTGAAAATATATCGGTAACAAAAATAAAACCACATACTTCCATTCCGTAATCTAATGATTCATATGCTCTAATTATCACAAATTTAATTTGAACCTAAAACCTAATCTAAATCAGATCAGAGCTGACAGCTTGAGTGGGGATTGACTGCCAAAAACAGATCCTTCATAAGGTTCATCAGCAAACCACTACGACAAAGGAAAATAAAAATAAACACTGGAACTTGAGCAAAAAAAAATAATAAATACAAATAAAATGGAAAATGTGTGATACCATTGCACAGAAATGCAAGAATTACTGCTTAAGCTTGCACGTGAGATTAAACTTTGTGGTATTCCAAGAACCATATAAGATGGGAAACTTTAGTTTTATTTGGAAGCTCTTTATAAAGAAAAAAGCTGGTGGAATGTAATCATCTCATAGCATTTGGACCACATTGTCCTTCAATGTTTAAACTGTCACTTTTGGAACACATTAAAGAACCTAATGTCTCTCACAATGTTTTTGATTGAACTTGGACTATTTTGTTTAAATCAGCATTTCTAAACAGCCATACCAGTTAGATTCAGATGTTGAAAGCATAGCCCTTTCAAAGAGTTATTATTAAACTGCAAAAGTACATTGATCAGAAAATGCACTATACGTGTATTTTGCATTTTGCTTGCTTTCATAACTATAGAATACATAAAAAGAAATAAATCCAGGATGAAACTGTAAACCTTCTCTGAAAATTTAGGTTAATCCATTCAAATATGCCATACTGCTGTGAAAAATGACAATTACTTTATTTGCTGTGCTTTCATTTATTATGAAAAAGTTGTCATTACCTTGAGTATTATTTTGTTGACAACAGAAAGTTGAAATCATTTTTAAATGAGAACTTTAGCATTGATCTAAATATTGGAATACTGTTTTTTATTGTTGTTATTTTATTTACTTACCTGACTTTATGTTAACTTAAATGCACACTATAGTGTCAGGAATACAAACATGTATTACTAACATACTAATACTAATGTGTTAAACTAAGTATTTAGCATCCCCCCTCCCCCTCCCCCAAGCCACCTGTCCCCCACCCAGATCAGCATTTTAAACTTACTTTTTTTCCCCTGCTTGGTCCAGCCTATGTGGCTGAGATAATCAATCTTGCATTGCAAAATAGCATTGGGAGGCTATTGTGCATGCGTAGAAAAAGACTGCACTGGTCAGGGCCGGACTGGGGATACGAAGCAGCCCAGGATCATTATGAAAGTCCACAAGAGGGACTGAAACGTTGATCTTCTCTTAAATATTTCAATAAAAGTTAAAATCTGAGAGTGCAGTCAACTATTTCAATTGGATACTGGAGTCCTGGTGATGCACCCGGTCACACAACTTTGAAGCCTGAGTGCAAGGTACAACAGCTATATATATATATATATATATATATATATATATATATATATATATATATATATATATATATGTATATATATATATACATATATATATATATATATTTGATACATTTCTTCTTCTAATTCAAAATATTAGTTCTTTCAGGGTAATTAAATTATACAGTGAAGCATACTCACACACCGACACAGACAATCTTACTGATGCACACAAATAGGCTCATTGACAGACTATCTCAATGACACACACAGACAAGGTTACTGGCACACACACAAATTTAATACAGACAAACTCTAATACACACACAAGCTTACTACAGACAAGCTCACTGATGTGCACACACTCTCCCTACAGACAAGCCCATTGACACATTGATTCACTACAGACAAGCTCACTGACACACACATGCTTACTACAGACAAGCTCACAGTACACACATGCTCACCACAGACATGATCCGACACATCCATGCTCTTTACAGACAAGCTCACTAACACACACACACACATATGATTCCTACAGACAAGCTCACTGACACACATACAAGCTCACTCACTAGCAGGTACACACACACACACACACAAACTCACTATCAGGTGCACACACACAGAGAGGCTCCCTCACTAGCAGATATGCACACACACACACACACACACACACACAGAAGCTCGCTCGCTCACTCACTAGCAGATGCACACACACAAATACATCCACACACACAGAGGCAGACAGTCACTGACACCGAGGCAAACATCCACACATACAGAGACAGGCAGACAGCCACACACACAGACAGCCACACACACACAGGCAGACAGAGAGTCAAACACACAGGTAGACAGCCATATACACAGGCAGACAGCCACACACTCACACACACAGGCAGCCACACACACACACACAGCCACACACAGGCAGACAGTCACACATACAGGCAGTCACACAACACACACAGGCAGACAGTCACACACACACACAGGCAGTCACACACACACACACACACACACACAGGCAGACAGTCACACACACACACACACAGGCAGTCACACACACACACACACACACACACGCAGACAGTCACAGACAGTCACACACACACACACACACAGGCAGACAGTCACACACACACACACACACACAGGCAGACAGTCACACACCACACACACAGGCACACTGATCTGCTTCTTACCTCCACATCCCTTTGTGCTACTGGCGGCTGGTTGTTGGGGAAGCAGGGACTCACACATAGCCTGCCAGGATTACAGGAGCCTGATCACTGATTAGGGGTGTCAGGTCAGCCCAGCCCCAGGTGCCGCGGCCTACCGGGAAATTTCCCGGTATCCCGGTGGGCCAGTCCGGCCCTGGCACTGGTCCAATCAGAATTGAATCAATGCATCTCTATGAGGATATTTCAGAAGCAAAGCGTGGAGACACTGAAAGCCAGTGGTGCATACTGTGCAGCACTGAGATAGGAAGAACTTTGAGGTGCTATCTGAGTGACTGCCACTTTAGGTGATCCTAGGCAGCAATGTAAACACTGCCTTTTATCTGAATAATAATGTATTATTATAATAATTTAATGTGAATGATGCTAATGGGATTTTTATCATTATTTTAGATCTAGTTTAAACAAATAGTGAATTTTAACCCTTTCACCACAAGAACCAAATTACCATTCTTGGAGTAGGGTTTGCTCATTGACCAACCGATATCGGGGTGCTGTGACTTGGGCTTAACACAATATGGCCATATGGTGTAACTGTATCCCTAATTGGTTTGCTATGTTAGTTGATTTTAAGTAGTATTTTTTTTTTTTTATGTACTGTTACGTAATCTGTATTTAATCCTAAATACAGACCAGGATGGAGCATGCCTCTACATTATGTAAAAAATTATTTACCCCCTGTAGACTACGTGACTTCTTCCCAAGTTCTAGCGATATGTAAAAGAATAGTGGTCATTATCATCAGCTATCATGATAGCCATTATCCTCATTATTCTCTACTTTTAGGGCATATCTCCATTGTTAGTCTGACGTTCTTCCTCTCATGAACAATGTCAGGTTACGTCCTGCTTACAATATTAGAAGATTTTAAAGAAACATATCTGATATAGTTATGCTATACTTACTCGTACACCATGACGGCAACTTCCATTGCCCCTTGCCTCTAACAGCATTCGTCAATGTCAGTGCCACCATTTGACAGATTCTCAAGAGATATTGGTTTCCAAAATATTTTTGACTAGAGCTCTTGGAAAACCAACACAATCCCAAACCTCAATATAGAGAGAATAGATGTGTACAAATGTGTCAAATTCACTCAAAAAGTCCATGACTAAATTAACATTTTTCCTAGTCTTTTACTGATAAAAAATATAAATCTGATAGGAGGCAAATGCTGTTACATTTTTAATTACTAACTCCAATTGCAGCAAAGAAAAATATGTAGACATCGTTTACGCAAAATTAATGAATAGCATATTGTAGTAACCAATCAGAAATCAGCACAACCTATATGAGTCATATCTGTTGAACATTCCTTCTCTTTCTTGCTTGTGACCCTTAAAGTGAGTCTGTCATAACACGTTCACTTTAACATAGACAGCTCCCAAGACAGTATATATATAATTTATCATAGTGATAAATTATATATTTCTGTGCTTTGGCAGCTGTTATATTAGTGCTCACCTGCTGCCCCTCATTCCATGATTTAAAGTATTTCTACCTAGGTATTGTTTTCAGTGAATGTTGCTAATATGATTATTTAAATTCACTACTTATGGGTTTGGGTTTGTTGATTAATCGCGATTGAAGATTTCAAAGTTCATACTTGTATCAAGCTTGTGGAAAGTACAATATATGCAGTCCTCTAACAATGAATGATAGCTTAGTGTGTTGATTGTAGAAACTATTCAGTGTGGCATTTCCAAAACAGAATATGTTTTACTTGCATATTCTCCCACGTCAACAGAATTTTTACTGAAAGTCTACCTTTGTCACTAGTATGTGTTATCTTCTTGTAATACAGCATGCTATATTACACAGTTGTTAATAACATTTACATTCAGAACTGTTAAGTGGGTAAGGGTTATGCCATATATTGTCGTCCATTGGACTATTGGAACATTATATGAGAATGAAGCCTCAGGGGACTATAGTTAACAAATATGTATGCTACATGCTATACATGTGTCACTTTTCCCATTATATATAAATATAATAAATAAGATGGATGATGATAGATAGATAGATATTGTTAAAGGACCACTCCACTCTTCCAACCCCCCTCAAAAAATCTCACAGTTTAGTAGATGTACCCCCAATGAATACAAGCATGCATATTTTTATGCATGTAGTCATTGGGAGTATAGTCTAAAATAGATTACAAAAGCAGTAAAAAAAATGAAAGATAATAGTGTAGCGCTTTAAGTTACAGAAAGGGATTTCAGAACATTTACTTTTCAACTTATTTCTCAAGACAAATCCAATTGAAAATACAAAGTGCTCAGGCAATAACGTTTTGTGAGTACAATATAATCAATATAAATGTGTTTTTTCGGAAAATAATTTAACCCCTGAAGGACACATGACGTGTGACATGACATGATTCCCTTTTATTCCAGAAGTTTGGTCCTTATGGGGTTAAAAGTGCTTAGTGAATAATTTATTTAAAATTATACACTCTAAAGTTACATATGTGAAAACAAAAATAGTAATTTACTTAGTGTATTAATGAGCATAAAAAATATATTTAGCAGCAATATGGCTTCTTTAGATGGAATATACCTCAAAGAAGAGAAATATGAAAAAAAAAAAACAATAATAGTGGACTGTTTTTATAAAGGGCAATTTTTTTAAAAATACTTTTCCCTTAAGTTCCTTAAGACGCCCACTCACATTGCTCAGAGCCGATATGCCTGGCTCTAGGTCATGCGCCTTGGAGCCTCTTGGGGGACTCCTTCCCTATTTTCACTGGTGGCCCTTTCACCTCCAAGAAAAAAAATCTACAGCAGGATCTAGTGCAATATGTTTCAGAAGTTTGAAAATATTTATATATAAAAGAACAACTCACGTCTTCCAGAGCCTTTCAATAGGCTCTATTTGAATATCAGTGTGCCTAATTTTGAGGGGGATGCCACCTTTTGGTTCCAAGGTAAATATTCTCCACAGGTCCAAATGTAGATAAAGTAAATATTTTATTGAATCCAATGGTTAAAAAGATATATATTAAAATTAACAAATATTAGTAAAACAAAGGAACATAAAATGAATGATAAAAACACGTTTCACCTTAACAAGGCTTCTTCAGTTTATATAATTTGTCCCTGTATGTCAGATTTCTTTTTATATCCTCCATGTGGACTTTACTTCCTGGTTCTGGCGTGAGTTTCACACCTTCTTTTTGTGTCCTTTATATGTGTAGTGTGTTCCAAACCTCTTTTCCGGGTTTAAAAGGGCTGTAGTGTCATTTACGGTTTCAGTCAATATCTATTTCCTTGCGTTCCACTGTGGAATGGATGTCGCGTCCGCCATTTTTTGCCGAAATAAAAGGATATTAACATCCCGAATTGGTCATATCTGAGTGCACACTCATAGAATGGCACAGATAAGTATTAGCAGTGTCCAAAAAAAAAAAAACATAAGTACATATGAATAATGTCCTTATAAAGTCCAGGATAAAAATAAAAAAATAATAATACTGAAAATATGGATATATCTTATAAGAAAAGATAGATTACAAAAGCTCAGGTTCTTATGACTTACCTTTTTTCCCTGAAAAGTCTTTTCACAGAGAAATAACCAATCAGAGGCTTCTCGTTGAAAAGCCTCTGACTTGGTCCTCACATGCAGCACCATCCAGCTCTTGCGTGCACATGTGTCGGCTCATACACACTCGCACACCGCAACATGTGCGTACATGTTAGTGCAGGTGCGCCCCGCTTGTGCACTGCTGAAGCTGGTCTGAGGTCTGTTAGGGAGGGATGGGAAAGCAGGAATGCGCAGGTAGAGCGTGTCTGCCATGTCTATTAGCTCAGGGTAGCTAATGGATGTAGGAAGGTATCTTTCCTGGCTGTTTAACAACAAAGGGGGAGTTGCCTTGTTAATCTTTAAAAGTGCTGATTTCTCATAGAAATCTGCGCTTTTATAAACTGGGGTTAAATGAGGGTACTCTTCACCCATAAAGCACTTCAGCACTTGGGGTGTGAAGTGGTTGTTTAAAATACAAGTGTAGTGCAAGTGGACATAAAACTTTTAGTAAATTATAATATTATATATATATATATATATATATATATATATATATATATATATATATATAAACATAATAATTGGCCGCATTCAAAGGACTTCCAAAAGAAGAGTCTTTACACTAAATGGAAATACACTTTTATCCCTATCATTTGTTGTTATGGTAACAGTCACACTTTTATTGAATGCGATCACATGGTGTACTTGGTCACATGTTTTTTATCCATAGATATCACTTCCAGTGGTAGCGACTCGCCGATGGTGATGGGATTATACTGCAATGGGTGAGTGCAATCACTTAATTTTTCTCCTTTTATATACACACATGTATTGGTATTGTCTTGATAATGACCACATAGGGTCAAACAGTTGATTTTGTTGGACATGTATTAATAAATAGGCAGAACAATAATAATGAGAAAAAACATGGAACCAGGGCAGCAAAAATATGCCACTAGCATAAACAAAAACAAAAAAGGTAATGGGAACAGAAATTCCTTACCCGAGTGGAAGAAAGGTTGCCAGGTAATAAAACGAAAACAATAAAACCAATGCCACTGAAAGTGCAAAATCCACAGAGGTTCAACCCCTTAAGGACCAAGTGTCTGGAATAAAAGGGAATCATGACATGTCACACATGTCATGTGTCCTTAAGGGGTTAAAGGCCTATGTGCAGGCCGAAACGTTGCTCCTTTGTTCCAACAAATCAGCTTTTTCCTTTTAAATGAATGCCTGGACCTGACTTTATTCATATCTGCTAAATTGGGATTTTCCAACTCTGGGCATGGGGCACCTGGATTGCATGCGAGAGTGCAGGATTTTTTTGTGGGTTACCACCAAGGCATATTGCAGATTTTTGTATATTTTTTGTTGAATGTTTATATATATATAATATGTATGTGTGTGCTAAATGCTATCAATAGTTTGCATTCCACACTACCCATCTGTGTCTTGTACTAAAGTTCCCATATCTCACACATTAGATTCTATAAATAAATTACAATTGGTTGGGATTTTATTTCTCATACAGTACAAGCTACTGTCATGTCATTATAGCTATACAGCAGGATGTAATGTTAAAATGCATTGCATTTTATGATAATCTGGGAGGAGCATTTATGGCTATTGCTTATGGCATGGGGGGAATATACCCTGTCTTGTTTCTTTGACTAAGGTCTATTGATTCGGATGGACAAAATGACATCTAGAGTTTTGAGTAAAATGGAATAAAATAAATATAAATTGCTGGATCTGTTTTATCTAACGAGTTAAGCTCTGCTATGACATACTGGAAAGCATAATGGAAAAAAAAAATATATATAGACTGAATTGTGTAAAAGTAAAATAAAAAATAAATAATTGGCTTTCTCACTTAAATTAATAATTTTCCAATTAAACATAAAATATTTGAGAAGCCTCTATGTGTCCAGGAACTACAGTCTATGGGCAAGAGGAACGTATATTTCCCAAACCTGATATTAAACGTAGATTTAAAAGAATCTTCCACTAGACTGAACACAGTGTTTTATCTTATTTTTGGAATTTTATCTTTATAATATCCTTATGTGAGATTCAGATTTTCTGTCTAATAGTAAAGCGTTAAATCTGCATTTTATATTTCTATTCACAATTGATACAGATCAACTGTTTTGAGATATTTCATACATCTGTGAGAACAATGTACAGATTTATTTCCTTAAATGTTTTCCTTTGATATACTGTATTAAAAATTGCCCTCCTGCTATCTTCATGGTTAAAGTAGTGTCAGAAAAATCATTTGTTCCTCAATTTGCAGTGAATCTGTTCACTTGAGGTTGTGAGTGTAATCTTGATCTGACACAAGAACTACATATTGCTCTTAACATGAATCACAGCAGGAAATTGAAGAATGTTTTTCTATTGAGTTTACAGCAACTGTGAAACTGTGATCAGTTTCAGTGTTTGTAATTTCTACAGCATCTTGTTTTACTTAGAATGGCACATAAAGTGTACTCGTTCTCAGATTTTGAAAGCACAAGGTGAGATTGTTATAATTTGCTAAATAGAAATAACCACTTATAATGATATGATGTTAAAATTGCTACATGACAACATTTAGCATCATGAAGCCCTTAAGACCTGTGGCTACTTTCTGCATAGCAGTGGTGTGGCTTTCGCATGTGTATAAATTATATTTTGTTAAAATCTATCTATCTGTAGCGGACCCCGGGTAACCAGACTAGATACCACCGTTAGTACCTTCCTTCAGTCACTCAGGAACCCCTACAACAAGCAGGCATCCATTTCCCCCCAGTAACTGTATGAGACACAGCTCTGGGAGTACAACACAAATAACTATTTTTTCAGGGCCACACACTGCCTTTTACGCGAAAGGCCCATGCAAGGGGTTTTCAACACAACATTACAGGGTCATCCCTCCCATGATCCTCTGTGCCTGAGAGAGAATTCAGTCAGGTACAGTGAAATCCACTTATGCAAAAGCTCCATGCAAGGGGTTTTCAACCCAACACCCTAGGGCAATCCTTCCCATGATCCTGATGGGAGATGGAGGAGGGACAAAGTAGCTAGTTTAAAGAGGGATGGCAGTGTCCCTGAGAAAACGGCCTGCTAGGACAGGAACAGGAAGGAGTAGGGGAAGAGGCACAGACAAGCAATACATTCAGAAAAGGAAGGGGGAGGGGGGGAGGCACAGACAAGCAATACATTGTTAAATAGCCCTGACATGAAAAAAATATGCAGGAAAGCATGTGGGCCTCGGTGGGCATAGTACTCCGTGACGGTGTTCCGTCACACATGTGAGTGCCATGCCCGCAACAGCACTTGTCCTCAGCCAGCCCCTACAGTCCTGGGGTCTGGCCGGCGTTGCACCCTGCACCTTCCTAGGTACAAGGTGACTTAAACATAAAGTGCCTGTAGTCAGGAGGGCCATCCATCCCAGGCTCTGGTACACATGAGTCTCTGAGGCTGTAAAACCCCCAACCCAAACAAGCGTGCCCCCCGGCCATTCCATCACCTGTGTTCCTGCAGTTTTTCCGGTTGGTTGAGGATGATGGGTGTCGTTTGTGGCATCCGTCGCGGCTCTGCTTCCTGTTCCTCAGTGGGGTCATGGCTGGTGTCTTTGGAGGAGAGCCAACTGTGTTCTCTCCCTGGAGCTGCTCAGGATATTGGGGAGGGAGCAGGAAATACTCACTCTGCTACTGGGGGGAGAGACCGACTGTCTCTTCTCCCAACAACACACTCTGCTACTGGGGAGAGAGATTGACTGTCCCTTCTCCCAATAACACACTCTGCCAATACGGAGAGAGACTGACTGACCCTTCCCCCAATAACACATTCTGATGCTGGGGAACGAGACTGGTTGTCTCCTTTCCTTGGACCTCACACTGCTGCTGGGGAGGAAGGATGGAACATTTCTCTCCCTGGGACGCACACTGCCACTGGGGAACAAGACCGGTTATCTCCATTCCCTGGACCTAATTTTTGTAACTTATATTCTTTATGCTCATATTTTTTGACACACGTCACATATTACAAGTTGAACACTGCTGTTTGTAATCTAAAAATGAGTGCCAACCAACATAGATGGAATCTCAAAATGTTTGTCATTTTGGGAAGCCAATCAAGGGGTGTAACACATGACATTCAATGTTCCCTCCCAGGATCCTCCACCTCCCCAGGAACCTATCATGGGAAAGGGGCTTTTTCCCTTTGTCCCCAAATACCCACCACCCATCCACAGAGTTTCACATTTCTAGGGACAGGGTTCTTCATCCCATGGGCCTCTGTACATGGGAGACCAGGCATGGGAAAAAGGGACCGTCCCTTTGTCTCATAGGCACAGAGAGCCCGCCTGCAGGAAAAGAACTGGTCTCTTTGTCCCAGCAGGCACCGCAAAGCCTGCCAAACTTGCCAGTGCCCCAGAAGTGCCCACACCAATCTCAGGGACCCTCGCAGCGGTACCTCCCTCGACCAGGCTCCGCTAGTGAGGTCTCTGTGTGAAACCCTGCAAGGGAAGCATCTCATTTCTGGAAACAAATGCTCCTCCTGGACGGCATTCGTCTGTACGAAATGGTGGCCACGCAGGGGAGCAATAATGAATTACTTCCCTTGCAGTTACACACGTATGTTGCAAGTGCCAATGTTCTGATTAATTGGTGTGAATGTTCTAATGGAGCACTGGGGAGGTCCTCATTCGGGAAATGAATCAGTCGGGAAACAATCCATGAACGCTCCCCCTGGCTGGCATTCATCTGCATGAATGGCATCCAGCCAGCGGAGTGCTCATTAATTGTTTCCTTTGTGGTTTGACACCATGTTGCGAGGTGTGAGTGTTTGAAACTAACATTCTAAATGGGGTACCGTGGTGGTCCCCATTCGGGAAGCTAATGAATTCCCTTCGTGGAAGCAGTCCTGAACGGGGAACGGGCAGAAGACATGAAAAGATGAGGACACACACATAATAATGGACAGGCAATTCACGGACAGGCAGTGGTCCCGCCACATCAAAGGCGACTTCACACTTGCGCTCTATGCTCATTTCCCCTTGAGGGAAGGACTTGGGCTGCAAGAGTTACCAGGTCTATGGAAACAATGTGCTGGTACTCATGAAGTCCTGGGACTGAAATAAAGCTAATTCTGAGTTCCATTGCAAAGCCATTTTGCATGAGCACTTCAAGATATTACTATCTAGTCTGGGTATCGGGTGAACAACCTCTTTATCATGATGTCCATCATATGTCCTATTTTAGTGACTATTATTTATTTATTTATTTTTACAATATGCGTATCTCTCATGAACACCGCTATTCATTTTGTCTTATCCCAGTGGTTTATTATCCCCTCTTTTTTTCCATCCTTGTTGCCTGATGATGTCTGGCTATTATGGGTTAAATATATTTAATTAGTTACATAAATATATGTAAAATATTTATTTATTTAGCTAGGGTGGGTAGAATGTAGTGGAGAAATTCAGGGGTTACTGTTAAGGTAGTTAGGGGTTAAGAGTAAAATAGTTTTAACCCCTTAAGGACACATGACGTGTCTGACATGTCATGATTCCCTTTTATTCCAGAAGTTTGGTCCTTAAGGGGTTAAAGAGTTTTAAAATAGTTTAAAAAGGGGGAAAATGCTTATTACCTCTATACTTGGTACAAGCTAGCGCAAAAATTATCCCATGTAAGGTTCAAAATTTGCCTTTTTAATAAATGCCTTTTTAATTGTGAAGAAAATTGACTTTATTTCGACATTTTCTTCTATATTCGTGTGTTTTCTCAATTTTGCTGAATAAATATTGGTTATTAGTTCGGCAGTTTGAAACTACCAAACACCAACCACCCTCCTGGCTTGTTAAGTTCGAAAGTACCGTCGATTTAAGTGTTCCCTGGGTGGCCGCTTCGTATAGCCGAACGCCACGTGGAAAAGAAAACGGCGGCCGTCTTGTTCGCACGAGGGGAGTCAGCGGGACTTGGTCGTTGAGTGTCTGGAACTAAAATCGGACACTCGACCTCCCGAACCACCGCTGAAAATGAATACCAGCTTCTCCCACTTACTGAACTGCCAGAAGAGCGGCATTCGTTAGTTATGTTCGTGCAGACAAGGGGAACAATCGCTGCTATGAGCCAGGAGGATCTATTCGGTATTTTGCTCGCTTTTCACCTTTTTCCCAATTGACCGACCGCACACGCTGAATTCGTGGAACTGTTTTGGGCAGGAGCCTCGTGTGTAGTCGGTAAAACATGACTTCCACACTTTTCAAGAACCCCTGAACCGATCTGGGTGAAATTTTGATATGTTTGTCCCCCAGATCGGGGCTATCAGGGGCCATGTATTTTGTGGGGATACCTTGTGGGGAAAGGGGTGTTCTAACTTTTGGGGAAAATGTGTGCCCTTTGCCTGGAGATAATTGATTTATTCCTTAACTTATCTCAATATCTCCCAGGCAGAGGAAAGGCGTGTATTAGTGAAATACTGTGTAATGATTAGTTAATGTATTTGTTTGCTGTGGGAGGTCCTCTTGCAGGAGGATTTCTCATAAAAGCCAGCCTGTTTCAATAAAGATCAGTTCTGTTACACCCTTCATGAAGTCTGGGCTCACGTTTGGGGGAATATTCTATTTGCTGTGAAGAATCGTCTTGGAAGCTGTTTTCATCTCTACTATTCCTCTACTCCTTGCTGTAGCTATAATCACTTAGGCTCAGCTGTTGGGAAAGGAATAGAAGACTGCAGTACCATAACCACTGCAGGTCTTAACAACTGGTGGCAAGCGACGGGATTGAATGGAACACGGAAAGACAACTGGTGAATGGCCCAGCAGTATGAGAAACAAAAAAGGACTACGCTAAAGGATCTACTGGAAGCCCGAGGTCAGGTGGCAAGCAACAAAAAGAGAGCTACCCTCATAGCGGAACTGATGGAGGGCGACCAAACCAGCAGCATGGTGAATGTCAGCCGGGAGGAAGAAGAATTCCAACAGAAGGTGATGTGGAGGCTAAATCTATATGGGCCAAATCCCACACCTGAGATGGTGACGCAAGTCCTGGCACAAGTGAACGCGGAACGCAGAGCACAACAGGCGAGCTTGAACCAAAGAGACACCGCTTCCTTAACGGGATCTATAAATGGAGGGCAGCGGAGAAAAATGAATTATGCTGCATTTAAAAGTTTTTCGGACGGAGAGATGGTGTCACGTCTAAACATTTGTTATGAAGGAACACAACTGCAGATTTCTTATAGTTTGAATATTTATTATAAAAAGTAAAAGGTATTGACTTTAATTCCAATTTACAGGTACTGTAGCTTTAAGTAGTAAACGATAACTGAAGTTCACAATTATAGGCACTGTAGTTTTAAGTAGTAAACGGTAACTGAAGTCCACAATTATAGGCACTGTAGCTTTAAGTAGTAAACGATAACTGAAGTCCACAATTATAGGCACTGTAGCTTTAAGTAGTAAACGATAACTGAAGTCCACAATTATAGGCACTGTAGCTTTAAGTAGTAAACGATAACTGAAGTCCACAATTATAGGCACTGTAGCTTTAAGTAGTAAACGATAACTGAAGTCCACAATTATAGGCACTGTAGCTTTAAGTAGTAAACGATAGCAATTAGCAGACACTGAATCAGAAAGAGTCCTTTAGTAGTATTAATGATTTAGGTGAAAGAAGTTACAATAGCTGTTCCATAGACTTTAACTGAAGCAAGACAGATGCAGCTAACTGAGACAAAGTATGAGTTGAAGTTAGCTGTAACGGGTTTGTTTTAACGCAGGACTTTGGAGACAGGAAATAACAGCTTTGAGATGCAACGCTTATCACAGAGGTTTTACTTAGCTTCCGGCACATAGAACACTGGTTCCCGAGATCTCCTCAGAGGCGGTTTATCCTGAATGGAGAGAGTTCAGCTTTAGTCGTGGATGAGGAAAGGTGAAGGGAACTTGAAGTCTTCCAGTCCGGTCCGGTAACAGAGGGCTTTCACAACGATGTTGCAGCCGGTTCGTGAGTACGGAACGTAGTTCAATAATCCAGCGTCGATCAGCTGGTGCGGTCAGATTAAATAGGGAGACCGTGTCATAAAGAGGTGTGGCTAAGCTCCGTGGAACCAGGAAGTAAGAGGATATCATAATTAAGGCATGACAGATGGAAATTGACGCATATTTACAAGATTTTGAGCATCAATGCGCTTTGGAGGGTCTGGAATCGGAGCAATGGGCAGCAATGAGCAGCGATTTTAAGCAGCAAGCTCACAGGCCGAGCAGCAGAGGCATACCGAGCAGTTCCTGATACAGCCATACATGACTACGCCAGGGTAAATGACATTCTGCTGGCCAGGTATGCCGTGACCCCAGAGACTTACAGGAAAAAGTTTCGGGCATTACGGAAAGGGGGCCGAGACTCCTACACCGAATGGGCCTTTAGGATGTATCGGGCAGCCCAAAACTGGATACAGGGCTGCCAGGTCGCAACGCTGGAGGAGGTGCTGCAACTCCTCTTGCTCAAAAAATTTTTGATCACACCCCTGCAGACACCAGGGACTGGGTCAGGGACAGAAAGCCGGCCACAGTCGAGGAAGCGGCCAAGCTGGCAGATGAGCATCATGAGGGAAGAAAAGGAGAAGCTAGTGGGAACCGTCCTCTGGTAAGGTCCAGCGCTCCACCGCCAGGACCTGTGACCATCCCCAGACCAAACACGGTACCTCCCACGACACAGCCTAGTTTTACCCGGAGACCTCCATTGGTATGTCACCAGTGCAATCAGCCAGGGCACTACAAAATACATTGCCCTCAGCGGAGCAGAAGCAGCTGGAAGCGGCCACCACAACCACCGAGGGCTGCCTCTCACCACTATCAGCATGCACCTTTGGAAGAGCACACTACAGACTCAGAACAATGGGCTGTGCTACATGAGGTGGATCTAGCCCAAGCAGAAGCAGACAACAGGGTGCACCACAGACAGTGGGTCACGGTCACCATAGACGGAAAAGAGGCAGAGGTGCTACGGGACTCTGGGGCCACCCTTACTTTGGTACAGCCTCACACTGTAGCTGCAAAGGCCCGCACCAACAGGACTGTAGCAGTACGAGTGGCCGGAGGTGCCATCCACAAGATACCCACAGCCCAGGTGCAGTTAAATTGGGGCAGTGGAGCAAAGCCGATGGAAGTGGGCATTATGGCTGGACTACCTGCGGAAGTTTTGTTGGGGAATGATTTGGGGTGCCTGACTTCACAGCTGGTGCAATCCGATCCTGCTGGAGCCTGCCCAGTGACTACCAGGGCGCAAGCCCGCCGAGCTGGAACGACACACTCTGAGGAACCACAGGTAGGAACTGAAATCCCCATAGTATACCCTACCCCTACCCCCTTCTGGGGCACCCCCCAAGACTTTGGCCAAGCACAGCAGGCAGACCCCACCTTAGCAGGTTACAGGAAGTCAGTAGGTACCCCTAAGGAAGGTAATGCCCACAAGAGTTTCCACTGGGACAAGGGGTTGCTGTATAGGGTCACAGGGGGAGTGGGGAACGGGGCAGCTCAAGTTATAAAAAGGCAGTTGGTAGTACCTCGGAAATACAGGGCAGAGCTTCTAAGTCTCAGCCATGATTTCCCGCTAGCAGGGCATCTGGGTATGAAGAAGACTAAGGACCACCTAACCCAGACATTCTTCTGGCCAGGGATATCCAAAGATTTGCAGTCCTACTGCAGGACATGTGACACATGTCAAAGGAAAGGGAAAAGGGGGGATCATCCTAAGGCCAAGCTACGATCCCTGCCTATAATAGAAGAGCCATTCTACAGAGTGGCAGTAGACCTGGTAGGGCCTCTCAGCAAACCCAGCTCCTCCGGTAAGCGCTACATCCTCACGGTGGTGGACTATGCCACCAGGTACCCTGAGGCTGTGGCACTCTCCAACATTGAGGTGGAGACGGTAGTAGAGGCTCTAGTCAAGATCTTTTCCCGAGTAGGGTTTCCCCGGGAAATACTTTCAGACCAGGGAACCCAGTTTACGGCAACTGTAACTCAACAGTTGTGGCAGAGCTGCGGGGTCAAACCATTATTTAGCTCTGGATAAAAGGAAAGGAGGTTTTGCGCACACATTGGACATATAATATATTCTGAAAGATAAATAGCTATCATAGGGCAATATATAAAATCCCAACAATAATAAAAGGAGTAATATGAAGCACTCACACTTTAGAGAGCCATATAAGTCGGTTCTCTACTTTGAAGACACATAAAGTATTCCCAGTAAAGTGCTCTTGTGCAGATTGGTCCCACCAGAAACGGACATCAGATTTTGTCTGGATACAATCAGGAACCAGGATAAGTTGAAAGTAAAAATTCTTTATTCACAATAAAGGATAAAAAAAGGACTAGCACACTGCGTTTCGACCACTCTCTTGGTCTTCCTCAGGTGCAATGATGGTGTATCAGAAAATTTCTGTTTATATACTACATACTTAATTAGAAAATTGATTAATTAATAAAACATGTACATATAATCAAAATCCCACCCTCCATACCCATATATGGTTGTTCCGGTACCTATATCCTCCCAAAATGGTGTCTTCTAACCCTCCACGCTGTGGGGAACGACCTCCTCATCATGGCCGTGCATTCCAAATACTTCCATCCACTCATGTGACTTCCGGTTTTCATGCCGATACGTCATTTCCGTCTGCTACTTTCGGCACTCAGATTTTTCCGTCCTTTAGTATGCAGCGTTTTCAGAATGATGCACGTCAGACGTCACTTCCGTTTTGTTCGGAATCATAAGGGAGTAGCGAGGATCAATAAAAGTCTTTTTTGCAAATCCAAAGTCTATAGAGATCCAAGTTTTAGCTCAATAAAAATTGGAGATAGGAGGAAAAAGATATTATAGAAGAGAGGACAAGATAAAAATATTTTAGTAAGAGATAATACCTTGTATATAAAACCATAAATAATATTAAAAATAATAATACAAGGTAAAAAATGTATAAAAAAAATATACAGCAGCTTTATAAAATAGGACCAATATCAAAATCTAAATTTAGACCCCTAGGATGTAAAGTATACATGTCAAAAATCCAGGAGCTTTCCTTTTTACTAAGATTTAAAGCACTATTCCCTCCTCTCCAGTTATTTGAAACTTTTTGAATAGCCATGAATTCTAAATCTTTTGGATTTGACTGATGGACTTCTAAAAAATGTTTAGACACACTGTGGTTGAGGAAACCTTTTTTATGTTTCTAATATGTTCACTCACGCGGATTTTTAGTAACCTAGACGTTTTTCCTACATATTGTAAACCACAGGGACATTGTAATAAATAAATAACATTTTTTGATTCACAAGAGATAAAAGAACATACAGAATGTTGTTTCTTAGTTACGGACGATAAAAAAGTTTCTTTTATTTCTTTTACTGACTTTAGTGCTTTTACAAGCGGTACAGTTTCCACAATGAAAGAAGCCTTTCTGCTTCTTAGACCAATCTTCTATAAATGTATGTTTTTCTTCAGCATTAATAAAACTCGAAGTTAAAATTTGTTTCAAATTCCTGGCACCTCTAAAAACGAATTTTGTTTTTTCCCCTAAAAATTCTTTAATATCATGCTGTTGGTTAAGAATGTGCCAGTTTTTGCTGATGGTCTTTTTTAAAACACCAATATTGCTTGCATAGTTAAAAATGAAGGGAATTTGGACCGCCAAGCCGTGCGGACACGCAAAGCACGAGCTCCTGCCTGGCGGGGTGAAAGCGACGGCAAATCTGCCAGAAGACCACCGAGGGTACACCACCCACGTCGGGGGTGTCCCACGGACCCGATCAAGACCACCCCGGGGCCTGTCGGAGCTACGAGAGCGGGAATCCAAGTGTGGCCTACTGGGATTAGGGCCGGGGAGAGGCGGCCGCTCTCCCCGACACTGGAACCCTCAAGAGACCTCGCATCTCCCATCCCCCCCCCCCCCGGACCGGTGGGGGACATCCCGGTCCACACTGAACAATCTGACTGGCACAGAGGGCAGCTGAACAGACCACACAGCAGGCAAGGGCACCAAACTACCAAGACACAACCAAAAGGCGCCGGCCTAACGAGCAGAGTACCTGCGTCCAGCCACCCACATACCTCCTGGGGGCCTTAGACCAGATCTGCGCAAGCTTTTGGGCCACACTGCACAGCCGCGGAGTGACTCTCCAGCTGGCGGTGAAAACTGTAGCATCATGGGTCCGACCCGCAACGAGACGCCGCTACTACAGATACCTGCCTCAAGCTCCCAGGACAGCCATCCGGCGACGTAGATATCTGCGATCCCCATGGCGGGAAAAGGTACCACGATACTCCCACTCCCAAATACACATAAGTGGAATAGCCTACCAAGCATATCACGCAAGCACCCCACCTCACCTGAAGCTATGCATCAAGCGCAGCACGAACCAGCTCATCCCAACCAGCGCTGCACACCAAGCAATCAAGCGGCTGCACATCCTACAGGTCACTACAATCCCAACACAGAAGCGCCAAAGACAGGGCACATCAAGACACCAAGAGAGACTTCCCTCCTATGGGCATAGGCTGAAGCACTCGCATCCATGTCTAACGACGGGCACACCGCTCCAGCACCCTGGGAGCCCCTTCTCAACTAATATCCACAACCAGTTTATATTGTCAGATGACTTTTAGTTTTTGCTCCTTATTTTCTGTTGTGTTGGCTCACACAGGGGATCACAGGGGGGTCTCATGCATTATTTTATATTGTTTGATTGAAATATCATTATCATAACCTATAGTACGTCATGTGTTCTCTAGCATGTTAATAATTTAACGGCACAGTTCATAATCTGTATATTAGTCACTCTTTCCTCACAATTGCCGATACAACTCTTTAATTCACAACAACCTTACTAATGTCTACAACCTGCTTTATATAAAATTATGATTATAGCACTAACCTTAACACATGCAAATGTCACCAATGAGCAAATAAGCCTGTACCTTAAAATTCTGACGAGCTCATGACAGTAACGTGAACTCATTACTTAACCAAAAATTGTGCAAGTACCAATGGATACCCCATTGTAACTAATGTTTGAAAAGCACAAGGATTGCCTTTGGGGTACCTGGTGCAAGTCTGTTACTCCATATGCACTACAAAAATAAAAAATGTAAAAATGAAGGGAATTTGATTTGATTTTAAACTTTCTTTATTTTCTTTATATTTAAGCAGATCAGACCTTTTTATAATATCTACATTTTTAAAATCTCTCTCAAGTGCATCTTCCTTATAACCCTTTCGTAAAAATTGTTGTTTTAAAAATTCAGATTGTTCTTTAAAATCTTTTCGTTCTGTACAATTACGTTTCAAACTTAAAAATTGTCCTTTGGTATGTCCTGCAACCAGGGGTCATGATGACAACTTTTAATATCAATAAAACTATTAATGTCAACCTGTTTAAAAAAAGTTTTAGTTTTAACCTGATTATTCATAATAAAAATGTTAAGGTCTAAAAAGTCTATAGAAATCGGGTTAATATTTTTGGTCAATTTAATCCCCCAATTATATGAATTCAGATAATTAAAAAAATTGGTAAAATCATTCTCCGTTCCCTTCCATATAATAAAGATATCATCTATATATCTTTTGTAGAGGACCAAGTTTGCCCCAAATTCATGTCCCTGGTACACAAACGTGTTCTCCCAAAAGGACATGAATAGATTGGCGTAACTTGGGGCAAACTTGGTCCCCATAGCTGTACTGCGTATTTGAAGATAAAAATCGTTTTGAAACCAGAAGTAGTTGTTGGTTAAGATCATAAAAATCCCTTGAGTTAAAAAAGTGACTTGTGCTTCTGTGAATTGTTTGGATTGCTTAAGATAAAATTCTACCTATTCTAATCCCTTTTGGTGATTAATAATAGTATATAGACTTGTTACGTCACACGTGACTAAAAAGTATCCCTCTTCCCATTTAAAATCATCCAGAATATTTAAAAGGCTCATAGAGTCCTTTAGATAAGCTGGACAAGATTTTACCAGAGGTTGTAAAAAATAATCTATATATTGGGATAATTGGGTTAAAACTGAATCTATTCCTGAAACTATTGGCCTTCCTGGTGGGTTTTCTAAACTTTTGTGTATTTTGGGTAGGACATAGATTACTGGTGTGCGTGGGTGTTCTACTTTTAGGAAGGAATACTTGTTTTTATTTAAAACGTTATTATCAATTCCTCCTTTGAGAAAAATATCGAATTTTGCTATTATTTCCATCATAGGATTTTTGGTCAGTTTCTTATATGTATCTATATCATTAAGTTGTCTTATAATTTCATTTAAATATGTATCTTTATCCATGATAACTACGCCCTCACCCTTATCGGCCGTTTTTATTACAATAGAATTATTTTGTTTCAGATCCTTAATGGCTTGTCTTTCTTTAAAGGTTAAATTCTGTTTATATTTATTGAGGGGTTTTATCTTATACAAATCTTCCAAACATGCTTTTTCAAACACCCTCATGCTCTGTGTTTTTAAAAACTGGGGATAAAAAGTGGTCTCTTCCCCATTACAATATTCCGCTACTTCTTGTTTCTCTTTAAAAAAAAATTTAAGACATAATTTCCCAGTAAAACGATTAATATCAATAAAAGCTTTGAATTTATTTATCGGGCAACTCGGTGCATATTTAAATCCTCTACTTAAAATTTGTATTTGTGTCGGGGATAAACTGATTTTAGATAAATTAAAAACCTTTATCTCATTACTATCTTTTTCTTTTTCTGACTTATCTCTCCCTCCTCTATTGTTGGGATTTTATACATTGCCCTATGATAGCTGTTTATCTTTCAGAATACATTACACGTCCAATGTGTGCGCAAAACCTCCTTTTCTTTTATCCAATTCTGTACATTCTGTTTTTTTTAGTGACAAAAACATGGGTGGATTTTTTTGACGCACTGGGATTTTATGTACATATTTGTATAGCGCCATTTCACCTACTCTTTGTGTGTGTATACATTATTTAGCTCTCCCTACCACCCCCAGACTAACGGTCTCTGTGAACGGTTAAACGGCACACTTAAACAAATGCTCACAGCGTTCACAGAGTCCTATGGTCAATAGGAGAAATTTCTACCTCATCTCCTGTTTGCTTACCGGGAAGTGCCTCAGGCGTCCACTGGGTTCTCCCCCTTTAAACTCCTATACGGGAGCACTCAGAGGGCAACACAGGAGAGGAAGGAGTCCCAGTTCTGCCATACGTGTCGGAGTTCCGGGACCGCTTGCAGGCCCTAACCGAGTCAGTTCGGGAGAACCTGCAGGCGGCCCAGAAATGCCAGAAACAATGGTATGACCGAGGGGCAAGAGCCTGGAAGTAGGGCAAAAAGTACTAGCCCTCAGACCTTCCAAAAAGGACAAGCTCCAGGCAGCTTGGCAGGGGCTATTTAAAGCGGTAGAAAGGATTAGCGACACCACCTATATTGTAGCCAAATGTTCAGATCAAAGGATCAGACGAGCTTTTCATGTGAACATGTTGAAACCATATCACGAGTGCTCTGAGGACGTAGCTGCTATATGTGCCCCATCCACAGATGATAGTGAGGGCCTCCCCTTACCCGACCTGCTAGCAGCTAACCAAGGGACCTTAGAACAGGTCGGGTTGGGGGAAAAACTAGACCCCACTCAGCAGGCAGACGCTAAACACCTGCTGCAGGAATACAGTGGGCTATTCTCAGTTCTACCCGGGTACACCTCCGCCGCAGTGCACCGGGTAGAAACACAGGGGCAGACCCCCTTGAGGCAGCAGCCATATCGTATTATGGCAGCAGTACGAACTAGCATGTGGAAGGAAATCCAAGAAATGTTAGAATTAGGGGTTATTGAGGCTTCACAAAGTCCCTGGGCATCTCCGGTGGTTCCAGTACTGAAGCGAGACGGTACGACTCACTTCTGTATTGATTACCGGAAACTGAACGACCGGATGATCACCGGATGAACGACCGGATGTAGGGTCTGGTAAGCAGCATCCTGAGCCAGCCAAGGCAGAGGCCATAGCCAATTGGCCCCAGCCCCGCACTAAGATGCGGGTATAGGTACAGCAGGGTATTACCGCAAGTTCGTCCATGAGTATAGCACCCTAGCGAAACCCCTCACCGACCTAACCAAAAAATCCATACCCAAGCAGGTAACGTGGTCCCCAGAGTGTGCAACAGCATTCCAGAGCCTTAAAACTGCTTTAAGTGAAGCTCCAGTATTGGCGGCCCCAGACTCTAATAAGACATTTCTCGTCCATACAGATGCCTCTATGTTTGGGCTGGGAGCCGTGCTGAGCCAAATGGGGGAAGATGGCATGGAACACCCGGTGGCATACCTCAGCCGTAAGTTACTACCTCGGGAGGTCAGCTATGCCACCGTGGAAAAAGAATGCCTGGCGCTAGTATGGGCCTTAAATAAACTCCAACCGTACCTTTTATGGCCGTGCTTTTACCCTTCTTACTGACCACAATCCCCTCATTTGGCTCAACCGAGTATCTGGAGACAATCCCCGGTTGCTGCGCTGGAGTTTAGCGCTGCAGCCCTATAATTTTTCACTGCAGTACCGCCCGGGCAAAAAGAACGGTAATGCGGATGGGCTTTCCCGCCAGACCGACGTTTGGTGCCGGCGGGTATGCCGAACCATATAACTAAGGGGGAGTAATGTGAAGAAATTGGAATTTATTTCGACATTTTCTTCTATATTCGTGTGTTTTCTCCATTTTGCTGTATAAATATTGGTTATTAGTTCGGCAGTTTGAAACTACCAAACACCGACCACCCTCCTGGCTTGTTAAGTTCAAAAGTACCGTTGATTAAGTGTTCCCTGGGTGGCCGCTGTTCGTATAGTTGAACGCCATGTGGAAAAGAAAACGGGGGCCATCCTGTTCGCACGAGGGGGAGTCAGCGGGACTTGGTCGTTGAGTGTCTGGAACTAAAATCGGACACTCGACCTCCCGAACCACCGCTGAAAACGAATACCAGCTTCTCCCACTTACTGAACTGCCAGAAGAGCGGCATTCGTTAGTTATGTTCGTGCAGACAAGGGGAACAATCACTGCTATGAGCCAGGAGGATCTATTCGGTATCTTGCTCGCTTTTCACCTTTTTCCCAATTGACCGACCGCACACGCTGAATTCGTGGAACTGTTTTGGGCAGGAGCCTCGTGTGTGGTCGGTAAAACATGACTTCCACACTTTTCAAGAGCCCCTGAACCGATCTGTGTGAAATTTGGATATGTTTGTCCCCCAGATGGGGGCTATCAGGGGATATGTATTTTGTGGGGATACCTTGTGGGGAAAGGGGTGCCCTTTGCCTGGAGATAATAGATTTATTCTTTAACGTATCTCAATATCTCCCAGGCAGAGGAAAGGCGTGTATTAGTGAAATACTGTGTAATGATCGGTTAATGTATTTGTTTGCTGTGGGAGGTCCTCTTGCAGGAGGATTTCTCATAAAAGCCAGCCTGTTTCTTTTTTTTTTTATATAGTCTTTTTATTGGGTTTATCACCATAAATCTTTTACAAAAAAGTACATAAAAACATTCATACACAATATCTATAAATAATATTCATACACATAGACACAAAGACTTCCCCCCCTCCCTCACGAGAGCTCATCATACTTCCAATTTCTAGTTACTTTTTGCAGATGGTAATCTCATTACCTTTACATTTGTATTAGTTTTTCTTCCCAAGTTGACCATAGGCTCAAATTATCATCCAGGATCCTGCAGTGATCCTTTTCCATCTTAATTTGATAGATCATCTGTATTATTATCAACTTTATATTGAAGACGGTGTTTCCCTTCCAATTTCTAGCTATTATTATTTTACATGCTATTAAGCAATGAATAGTTAAAAATTGATTTATTTTGTTTAATTTTGGCCATTGATAATGTAATAGCATTGTTTCTGGTTTTAGAGGTATTTCGACACCACAAAGTGTGTGGATGATAAGTTGAGCCCACTGCCAAACAGCAGTCACTTGTCTACAGGACCACCACATATGAATGTAGTCTCCTTTTTCCTCTCTGCACCTCCAGCATTTCACATCCTTGAATGAATCAAATTTAGCTATTTTAGTTGGAGTCATATACCATTTATTAACTAACTTAAAGTGTGTTTCTATTAATATAAAGGAGTGGACAAATTTACTGATTTTTTGTATATTATGTAACCATTCATTTACTTCTATATTTATTTTTAGTTCCATGTTCCATTTTTTTATAGCATTGGGGAGGGCTAAGTCCTCCTTTTGTTCCAACATTCTAACACACCTAGAGAACATTTGCTTTTTTTTATTCTGATGTAACATTGGTTTTAAAATTTCATACATCTTACCATCTTTTACTATCTCAGCTTTCTCCAGAAAGTGTTTTACTCTAAGATAGGTATATACTTCATTTACAGGAACCTTAAACTCTTCTATCAATATTTTATATGGTTTAATTTTGCCCTCCTTAATCAGTTCTTTTATTGTATTTATTCCCTTTTCCTTCCATGTTTTTAAGGAGATGTTCTCTATACTTGTTTCTATTATGTCTATTGTTTGGAAATCAAATATTTTATTGGTTAAATCAATTTTCTTCCTTATCTTTTGCCAGACTGGAATAATCTGGTCTAGAATATATGATCTAAAGAAGTTGTCTTTTTTATTCTTCCAGACTAGGCTTAGGGAGTCGCTTAATTGACTTGATTCTATTTCTGACCACCACCATATTTCCTCTTTATTTTGATTAATCTGGGTAGTCATGGCATGCATTATGATCCCTGCTTCATAATATTTTCTTATGTTTGGATATCCCAAACCTCACTTCTTTAGTCCTTTTGATAATATTCCATTTTTAATTCTGGGTTTCTTTCCTTGCCATACGAAACTAGAAAAGGAAGTATTGACCATTGTCAGCCATTCATTCGGGATGCTTAAAGGAATCATTCTATAAATGTAAATCCATTTTGGTAGAACGTATGATTTCAAGATGTTAATTCTTCCTCCCCAAGATACTTCTATTTTTCTCCATTCTTTCAAATTCTTATTAGTTTCTTTTAAGAGGTCCATAAAGTTTGTTCGCATAATATTTTTTGGATTTTTACATATTTTTATTCCTAAATATGAAAACGTTTTAGCTTTTATAAAGTTATAGGTTTTTTGGTAAAGATCTATTTCTTGACTTGATATATTATTGTATATAGCTATTGATTTTGTTTTATTCAATTTGTAATTTGATACTGAACTATACATTTCAATTTCCGCCATTGCGTTTGCTATTGATGTTGACGGGTTATTTAGAAAAAGAATGGTGTCATCAGCATAAAGGGAAATTTTCAATTCTCTCTGTCCTACTGTATATCCCTTGATGTTTTCGTTGTTTCTAATTCTATTAGCTAATACTTCTATTGTCAATATAAACAATATGGGAGACAGTGGACAGCCTTGTCTGGTTCCGTTGTTCAGTTTGAACCAGTCTGCGCATATGCCCGGGCCAATTGTTCTCGCCATTGGATCTTTATATAGCGCCAAAATTGCGTCAAACAGCCATCCCTGTATGCCCATTTCTTCTAAGGTAAGCTTCATAAAGTCCCAGCTGACCCTGTCAAAGGCTTTCTCGGCATCTAAAGACAGGATCAGCATGGGACTTTTTTTACGCTTTGATGTATCTAATGCATCTATCAGACGTCTGATGTTATTGCTTGACATTCTGTCTGGGACAAAACCTGTTTGGTCAGGATGAATGATTTGATTTATTATTTCTTTTAATCTACTGGCCAAAATAGAAGAGAATATCTTTACATCTACATTTATTAATGATATTGGCCGATAGCTCTGTACTTTTGTTGGGTCTTTCCCTGGTTTCAATATAGGTAGAATGTTTGCTTTGAGCATTTCTTCTGGGAATCTGCCCTTTTTAACTGCAGTATTAAAGGTGTTTTTTAAATGACCTATCAGTTGTGATTTCATTACTTTATAAAATTTGTTTCCAAATCCATCTGGGCCTGGGGTTTTGTAGGTTTCTAATCTATCTATTATTATATTGATCTCTTCTTCTGTAATTTCTTTATTTAACTTTTTTACTTGTATTTCTGTTATTTTATTCAATTTTGCTGTTTTAATATATCTTTTTATTTTTTCTGAAGAAGTGATTGTTGATTGACTATATAAGTTGGCATAATACTCATTGAATGCTTTCCCTATGTGTTCTGGAAGAAGGGAGATGATATCATTAGTTATTATTTTGTCAACCTTATTTGATGTATTTTTTTTTTTCAACATATTCGACATGATTTTGTCTGCTCTATTGGATTTATGATAATATTTAATTTTAAGTTTATGCATATTTATTTTAATTTTTTCATAAATTTTTTCCTGTATCTCGGATTTAATCTTCTCTATTTTTAGTTGATTCTCCTTTCTTGGTTTTACATTGTTTATTTTATTTAAATTATATAATTCAATGTAGAGATCTTGTACATTTACACCTTTTTTTTTCCTCTTTAATTTATTGAGCATTATGCAATGTCCCCTTATTACTGCCTTAAATGAGCACCATAAAGTATCGTTCTCCACTTGTCCGTTATTATTTTCTTCAAAATAGCAAGTAGTCATTTTATCTATATAGTCTTTATATTCTTTTTCTGCCAGTATTGATTCATCTAACCTCCAGGTTGTATACTTACAGCACTTAGATCTATTGCTTTTTAATTCCAGGCACACGCTATTGTGGTCTGACCATATTACTGTTTTATTTTCTATTTTATGTATTCTTTCTATCAGTTTTAAATTCCCAAAAATAAGATCTATTCTAGAATACGAATCGTGGGGCCAGGAATAAAATGTAAACTCTTTTACTGTGGGATTGTTAAGTCTCCATATATCAAATAGACCTTCTCTTTTTATCACATTACTAAAGTTCCTTGCGTTTTTTAATACTTGTTTATCCCAATTATTATTTTTTTTTCCAGAGAACTTGTCTAATGATGGATCTTGTATACTATTAAAGTCTCCTGCATATATCTTTATTCCCACTGCTACTTTTTCAACCTTATTTAATATTTTTCTCAATAGGCATACGGGATTTTTATTAGGCAAGTATACATTGATTAGGGTGAAAAGTTCATCTTCTATTGTGACTACTAAAATAATATATCTCCCCTCCAAGTCTGTTTCCATGTATTTTATGTTTATTTTTAGATCTTTTGCAAAAAATATTGCTACTCCTCCTTTTTTTCCCTCCTCTCTAGAGGAACAAATTTTTAAGGGGAAGGACCTGCTATTCCATCGTTTTTCATCCTGTTTACGCCAGTGTGTCTCTTGGATCATGGCAATTTGAACCTGTTCTTTTTTTAAGTAATCTTGGAAAGCTTGTCTTTTTTGGGGGATATTTAAACCTTGAATATTTAACGTAATTATTTTAACCATTTTCCGAAGATTTTTTTGTTTTAATTAACCTACTGAGCTCTCGTGAACAATACAATACAATACAAACACTTGACAAACACTTGACATTACAATACATAACTAAAATATCTACAAGTATCTTCAGCACTTGGAGTATATTTCCACTCATTCCAAGACTCTAAAAAGAGTCAAAAAACACTTTTCTAAGTGGATCTTACTATCCACTAATAACCTTTTCCAGGTTACAGCAGGGGAGGCTGTTTCTCGGGTTTGGAGGAACCCACCTGAGACTTTTCATTTTCCCTTTTCCTCTCTCTTCTCAACACTCATCACTCCCTCTCTTCCTACTACTCTCTAAAGTATTTACTTTTACTCTGCTTTTTTCCTTGATGAGAGGGATAAGGGGTCGAAAGAGGGTGAGGGAGAGAAAAAAAAAAAAAAAAAAGAAAAAATACTCTGGAGATTATCTTACTTTTTCTTATTAGGTTATTTTCTATTTCCCCCTTTTACCTTATTTTCCTACTAATCTGGAAAAACTCATCTCTTTGTTTCTTTTAGTCGTTTAGACCCTTTTAATTTTTCGCTGTTGTTCTTATAGCTTTTAAACAAAACGACACTTCTATATTGCTATACTTCCCTTCTATTCCCAATCCCCTCTCCTTCCCTCTCCTATATACATTTAATTTTCACACCTCTCATTCTCTTTTTTTTTCCCTTTTTTTTCCCTCTCCTCTCCACCTTATATTGTGTTTCAGTACTCTTTTAATTGGTACACCTCTTTTGTGATTTGAAGTGCCTTGAGTATTTTAATTCTTTCTAATTGTTATTATGCAGATTATATATCTAAGTGTTCCATTTCCTCTTCATTGACTTTAATGTTTCCCATTTAATATCGTGTGAGTTACTTTGCCTAAATCTTAATTTAGAGAAAAAAAAAAAAAAAAAAGTGGCCATTTATAATTTCTCTTCCCTTTACTTTTCCCTCCCTTCGCTTTTCCCTTTTAACTGTGGATTCCATCTTATGCTATCTCTGTGTATATCACAATATTTCTATCATTCATTTTATTTCTTTCTGTCAGTGTGCAAGTTGTGTTTCTGAGTGCGCCATTCTTCTTAAATTTTAATATATCCTACTTAATATCATGTGCTTTTCCCCACTTAAAAAAAAAAAAAAAAAAAAAAAAAGGAGAGGTTTAAGTCCAGAAGTTTTTTTTTTTTTTTCTTTTTTTCCCCTTTTTCTTCTAGTTGCTTTCTTCCTTTTGAGTACAGTCTATTTTGTGCTTTTAAATATTTTGTTTTTATATATTTCAGCGTCCTTTAGAAGTTTCTAAATGTCTTTGGGTCAACTGATTTTTTTCTTCTTCTGATGATCTCCAGCAGCTTCCTTCTTCCCTCTTCTTTCCCTCTCGCTCCCCCTCATCTCTCTTCCCTTTTTTTTCTTCTTCTTGCCTTCTTTATTGAGTTATTTCTCTTTCTTCTTTATCCATTCTTCAATCTGGGATGGAGTCGTGAATATCTCAGTTATTCCTTCTGTGATAATTTTTATTTTACAGGGGTAGATCCAGGAGTATTTGATATTTGAATTTCTTAGTGTATTTGTAACTGACATGAATTTCTTTCTTTGTTGTCTAGTGTAGAAAGATAAGTCCTGAAATATCTTGATATATCTTGATATCACCTAATCTGTTTTTTTCTAAATGCATATAATATTGCTTCTTTAAACTGGAAGGACTGAAAATGGATTATTATATCTCGCGGTGATTGTTGCGGAGCTGTTCTAGGTTTGTTTAAACGATGATATCTCTCCATTTTGGTATTTAGGGTCAGCAAATCTAAGTTGAGTGTTGCCCATAGAGTATCCAAATACTCAGGTATTTTATCTTGTGTTACTGCTTCTGAGACATTTCTTAATCTCAAATTATGTCTTCTTGACCGGTCTTCTAAGTCTCCTAGTTTTTCTTCTATTTGTCTCACTTGCTTATTCAGCTCATCATTTTGTTCTTTATATGTTCTGCTTTCAAATTCTAAAGCAGTGATTTTATCTTCGCTTTGCTTTAGTTGTTCCAATATTTCTAAAAATTGTTTTTTTGTCTCGGCTGTATTTTTATTAAATTCAACTGTTATTGCTACCAGTTGCTCCTCTAAGCACTGTTTTAGAAAATCTGCAGTAATATAGTTTTCTATTTGACTGGACAGGCTTTGAATTGATTCTTCACCCTTTGATGAGTATATATTTGAGATATCAAGATTTTTTTCTTCGTTAGGTTTCTGTCCTGGTGAGAAAAAGTTTATGGAGGCTTTTTTTTTTTCTTAATGTAGATCTTGTTTGGTTGCTTTTTTAATGGCAGCTTTTCCTGACGACTTTGTAGCCATACTCTCTCTGCCTTTGTTTCACTCTTCACTTATTGTTTTTTTTTAAAGTTTTCCCTTCCTTTACCCCCTTTTTCTCTCCCCTATTCCGTCCTAAATAATAATAAACAATATTTTCAATGCCAGTTTTTCTCCTCTTTTGATCTCTTCTCTTGGTTCTACTCCCGTTCTACCCCCGTTCTATAGTTATGTAAAGAAAGAGGAAGTACTTAGCTTGTCTTCTTTTTCCTTCTCTTTGAAGCCAGTTGTATGCTGTTAATTTTTCTAGGCGTCCTTTAACTTTAAGGCATCCGGGGATTTTGCTCCTGTTCGCGCTCACGTTGGTCGGACCGGTAACTCTGTACACTCTCCCACAAACTCACGGACTCACAATCACAATTGGTCTGTTTGCTCTCTGTCAGCACTTTATTCGCTCTCCTGCACCGGGCTCAACTTATCTTCTTGCGACTCCCACGACCCTTGCAAACGGAGCACCTTACTTCTGTCGCTGCCACAGAACGCCGCGTTGATCCTCCATTACGAGTTCAGCCTCCCCGCCTCAGAATGCGTGCGTACCACCGCCCACTTCTACGTCATCACGCAATCCCCCCAGCGTGTTTCAATAAAGATAAGTTCTGTTACTCCCTTCATGAAGTCTGGGCTCATGTTTGGGGGAATATTCTATTTGCTGGGAAGAATCGTCTTGGAAGCTGTATTCATCTCTACTATTCCTCTACTCCCTGCTGTAGCTATAATCACTTAGGCTCAGCTGTTGGGAAAGGAATAGAAGACAGCAGTACCATAACCACTGCATGTCTTAACACCTGTGATGTCTTCTTTAAGAAATAGTATGCCATTGTGAGGTAATTGGAATTAGCAACCTGGTAAAATACTCCAAAATGGAACATGAACCCAGCATACAAATTAAACGTTTGAAAAAAAATGAAATGGTTGTGTCTCAAATGTGCTTCTTCAACGTCCACAGATACCTGGAAAAGGTACATACGGGGGTATTGCTGTACTCAGATGACATATTTGAGAAACATATTAAGTAGTATACAGCCTTAGCACACAAAATGTTTGCAAAATATACAATAGAAACTCACTACGTGTGTCAAAAAGACAGAACAAATGCTTATTACAACTACACTTGGTAAAAGCTAGTAAAAAAATGATCACATGCTAAGGTTTAAAATATGACGTTTGGAATACCCTGTGGTGTCGTCTTTAAGAAACGGTATGCCTTTGTGGGATAATTTGAATAAGCAACCTGCTGAAATGTTCCAACATGGACCAATCAAAACCATCTATGAAAATTCATGGTTAAAAACCTGAAATTGTCCAGTTTCTTTTACAGCACTATAACTTTACTAAATACTGTCTATATTTTACATTGTGCATACTGTTTTACTCAGAAGATGTAACTGAGCATAATCTGGGTGATTTTATGACATTGGCAAATATCAAATGTACAAAATACCCAGCAAAAATGCAACTTGTATGTAAAAGATTTTTAAAAACAATTCTCACCTCAAACTTTCCAACTATACAAACTGAAATAGCCTGGTCTCCTATATTATTATTATTATTATTATTATTATTATTATTATTATTATTATTATTATTATTATTAATATTGGTATTTAAATAGCACCAGCTTATTCCTCAGCACTTTACAATAATGGCATTGCAGCTTCACAGAATAGCGGCAAAGGCATATAATAGATGTATTGTTGTACTCAGCAAATGTAGCTGAACACAATATGGGGTTTTGTACAGAAATAGCACACACCAGCTTTACGAAATACACATGAAAAAAACCTTGTTGTATGTGTGTTTATCAAAAAACAGAAAAACATTTTTTACCACAATGTTTAGCAGAGATGGAAGTGAAATGGCTACATCAAAAGTATCAAATTAACCTTAGGTAAATAGTCTGTGATTTCTACTTTATATAAATATGTACTTTTGTTTCAATTCTGTTTTCTGTGATGGCTATTAAAGTTACAAGATAAACATACCAACTTCTAAAATTGTTTCACATTTACATTTTATTTTAGTCCTTGTCTTTTGTTACCTGTAACCAGGGCCAGTGCGAGGATTTTTGACTACACATGCAAAGATCCATTTTGCTGCGCCCTCCCCACAAAAAAAAGGCATTATCACCTGTGTTTCGTAACCCCCCTTTTGAATTATCTTACCCCTTTAATGTATTTTATTCCTTCTTTAGTGTATCTTACACCGCCTTGTGTGTATCCTACAACCCCCCTTGTGTATATCTTACTTCCCCAGCCCCTTTGTGTTTTTCTTTCTCCTCCCTGTCCCTTTGTGTGTCTCTCTTTCCCACAGTCCTTTTCAGCTTGTTTTGTGTCCATCTCCCCATTGCCCTTTGTGTGTCTTATTCCTTCCAGGCCATATAGACATAGATATATAAAAATGTACACGACCATAGAGGCGCACAGTCACTGAGAATATGCAGGCAAACAATCAAACTTACACAGTCATACATGCAACGACATACAGGCACACAGTCATACAAACACCGACATACACTGTCATACAGAGAAATACATACACAATTATTCAGAGATACACAGTAGACATGTGCAATTCATTTCGATCAATTCGGACGAATTTCGGTCAATTCGGACGAAATTTGGTCAATTCGGACATTCGGGTATTCCCACGATATTAGGGAGCTATCTACTAAAAGGCTGAAAGACCTGAATTGGTCTTTCAGCCACATTTACTAACACTAAGTAAACATTACTTCGTATTAGTAAATTATGCCCCTACTCGCTATACCGCGAGTAAGGGCATGCTCAGTAAACGCGAGCAGCCTGTGGTTCTCACTTTAAAAAACAAAACAAAAATAATGTCCCCCCCTCCTGAGCCCCCACCCGTGCTGTGTGAGTGGGGGCTTCTAACCTGAATGGCGGGTGGGGGCCCTACAGTAAAATAAAGGGGGAGACCTATTGTCCTCCTCCCGGCCCTCACCCATGAGCGATGGGTGGGGGCCCTAAATTAGAATAAGGGGGGACCTACTTTATTCCCCCCCAGCCCCCACCCCTGAGCGGCGGGTGGGGGCCCTAAAGTAAAATAATGGGGGGACCTATTGCCCGGTCCCCACCCCTGAGCGGCGGGTGGGGGCCCTAAATTAGAATAAGGGGGGACCTAATGTCCTCCCCCTGGCCCCCAACCATCAGTATTTAGGGCCCACACCCACCACACAGGGGAGGGAGCCAGGGGGGAGGACATTAGGTCCCCCCCAATTGGTATTTAGGGCCCCCACCCACCGCTCAGGGGTGGGGGCCAGAGGGGTGGACAGTATGTCCCCCCTCATTGTTATTTAGGGCCTCCACCGACCACGCAGGGATGGGGGCCAGGGGGGAGGACAGTAGGTCCCACCCCCCTCATTGTTATTTAGGGCCCCCACCCAACGCGCAGGGGTGTCGGCCGGGGGGGAGAACATTAGGTCCCCCCCTCATTGTTATTTAGGGCCTCCACCCGCCACTCAGGGGTGGGAGCTAGGGGGAAGACATTAGGTCGCCCCTCTTATTTTACTTTAAGGCCCCACCCACCGATCCTGATGAAATTCCTTGGAGAGGACTGAAACGTTGATCCTGATTTTGGCACAATAAAAGTAAATTTTTATTTGAAACTCTGTGAGTGCAGCCATCTACTTTCTATATTATTTATATTTTTATAGATGGTCCATAAAAAAAAAAAAAAAAAACATTCCTTGGACCTTAACATGTGCCATTTTCTTCTTTTTGTTTATATTGTCTGAGAAGCTTAGTCATCTCTGGACCGGAGGCCTGGTTTGAATGATCGAAAGGACACCAATGGTGGCACAACCTCCACCTTTGTGCATCTAAAATCCTCCCTCATTCCAGCCTTTGGGACTTCTCTTCCCCTGCAGCAGGGTGAAGTTACATTACAGAATAAAGGTAAGGCTGGAGGATGGACTTGGCATGGAATCGCCAGTTTTGCCTTTTGGTTTTTTTCTTATGTTTTTTGGTTTTTTTTCTACAAGCAGTATCCTGTCTGCAAGGGTTATTATAACTGAAAATTGTGTTTTATCAGAAAAAGTCATCAGAAAACGTATTCTTCAAAAAAGCACATCATAAAAAATAAACCTTTTTTTTTTTTGATGACACATAGAGCTGTTCTTTAAAACATGGATTCCAATATGTATTATAATTTTATGAGTAACAACTCTTTTCTCCAAGAATTGCCTTTTCCAAGTAAGAGAGCAGACCTTGTGAGAGAGAAAATGGCATAGCAATTAATTTTACCAAAACAACAACCAGGAGTTTTCCTTGTTTACTTTGCAATTCACATATCAGTTTTATTGAGGTTCATAAATCTATCCAATGTAAAATGCAATAGAAACATAGATGGCTAAAAAAAGAACTTACCGTATATACTCGAGTATAAGCCGACCCGAATATAAGCCGAGGCCCCTAATTTTATCCCAAAAAACTGGGAAAACTTATTGACTCGAGTATAAGACTAGGGTGGGAAATGCAGCAGCTACTGGTAAATTTCTAAATAAAATTAGATCCTAAAAAAATATATATTAATTGAATATTTATTTACAGTGTGTGTATAATGAATGCAGTGTGTGCGTATGTGTGTGTGTATGAGTGCAGCATGTGTGTGCATGAGTGCAGCGTGTGTGTGCATGAATGCAGTGTGTGTGTGCATGAATGCAGTGTGTGTGTGCATGAATGCAGTGTGTGTGTGCATGAATGCAGTGTGTGTGTGCATGAATGCAGTGTGTGAATGCAGTGTGTGCAGGGCCGGTGCAAGGATATTTGCCGCCGTAGGCAAAACATTTTTTGCCGCCCCCTCCCCCCCCCATATGTCCTGACTTCCCCTCCTCCTCCCTCAGTGGTCCTTACCTCCCCACCCCCGTGTTCCTTCACTCCCCCCCCCAGTGGTCCTGACTCACCCCTCCCCTAGTGGTCCTTACCCTCCCCTCCCCTAGTGGTCCTTACTTCCCCCTCCCCTCCCATAGTGGTCCTTATCCCACCCCCTCCCTCTCATAGTGGTCCTTATCCCACCCCCTCCCTCTCATAGTGGTCCTTATCCCCCTTCTCCCTCCCATAGTGTTCCTTATCCCCCCCCATCCCTCCCATAGTGGTCCATATACCCACCCCCTCCCTCCCATAGTGGTCCTTATCCCACCCCCTCCCATAGTGGTCCTTATACCCCCCCTCCCTCCCATAGTGGTCCTTATACCCCCCTCCCTCCAATAGTGGTCCTAATCCCCCCCCCCCCTCCCTCCCATAGTGGTCCTAATCCCCCCCCCCTCCCTCCCATAGTGGTCCTTATCCCCCCCCTCCCTCCCATAGCGGTCCTTATACCCCCCTCCCTCCCATAGCGGTCCTTATACCCCCCTCCCTCCCATAGTGGTCCTTATACCCCCCCCCCTCCCATAGTGGTCCTTATACCCCCCCCCTCCCATAGTGGTCCTTATACCCCCCCCCCTCCCATAGTGGTCCTTATACCCCTTTTTTTTTATTATTATTAATTTTTTTTTTATATATATTTTTTTTCGTCCCCCCTCCCTGCTTGATATATGGCAGGGAGGGGGGCTCTCCTTCCCTGGTGGTCCAGTGGCAGTTCAGTGGGGGGGAGAGGGGGGCTGGCAGAGCTGTACTTACCTTTCCTGCAGCTCCTGTCAGCTCTCTCCTCCTCCGCGCGGTCTGTGCAGCTCACTCTGTCAGCTCACAGTGTAAGTCTCGCGAGAGCCGCGGCTCTCGCGAGATTTACACTGGGAGCTGACCGAGGTGCTGAACGGACGGCGCAGAGGAGGAGAGAGCTGACAGGAGCTGCAGGAAAGGTAAGTACAGCTCTGCCAGCACCCCTCTCCCCCCAGTCTGTATTATGGCAATGCAAATTGCCATAATACAGACTCTGACTCGAGTGTAAGCCGAGTTGGGGTTTTTCAGCCCAAAAAATGGGCTGAAAAACTCGGCTTATACTCGAGTATATACGGTATTTATTGGAAAAGCTCTTGCAACTATTATACTGTGCAACCTACCAGAACACATCAAGGAATATATCTCAATGCAATAGTGACCTTATACATCAAAAAAAGACAAGCATTTGAAGTATACAAGTCATGACCTTATAACAAAGTACGCTACCATGCCCGATTTCTGTGAACAGAAGGTGACATATGGCAGACTGAATTGTAGTACTGCCCTTAATGATTGTTTTAATTGTTGCATATACAATTGATAAAGCTCCTTCAGAGTGGTTACTGAATTCTAATGCACATTTATTAATCCATAACTCATATGTTTTGTTTTGCATTAGAAGTGTAGTTCTCACACCACAGGTTTCTATAAATAATCTATAGTTTAATAATACAAGTTGTGCCATGGGAATCTGCAGTTTATTTGAATCAGCCACATGTCCTTACTGTATCTATGATATTATTTTCAGATTACATTATTTTCATATTAAAGTATATTGTTTTGTTGCCATGGAAACAGCAGTTATGTGCAAAAAGGCAACCTGTAATCAGTCTCACACAAGGCAAGTGGATTCACTACTTCACAGTTAGGCAACCTTCAGCACTCCAGATGTTGTGGACTAATTCTCCTCTAATATTCTCACAACCATAATGTTGGCAAAGCATCGGAGGAGATGTAGTCCACAATATCTGAAGTGCCAGATGTTGCCTACCCATGCATAGTTTTTTTTTTTTTTTTTTTTTTTTTAAGTTTATTTGCTAAATTTTCGAGTAGTGGTGAATAAACAATGTACTCGCAAACTTTAGGCCAAAATTTCTAGTTGAAAAATTCTGTCATTCAGTTTTTAGGCATACTGGCTTCAAGTTAGAAATGATTGATTTATTGCAAGTTTGAAACCATCCACATAAAAGTTTTTAGTGGATAAATTAAACAGTTTATATCACTTCTGTTTGGATTACAGTTATATATAGCAAAAATAAATTAAAAAGGTATCAGGGCAGAGCAATTTGGTTCCTTCAACTTAACTGAAATACAAGATTGTTGCATAGTTACATAGTCATAATATATAGATTGAAAATGACTCTGTACCTGCTTAATCTCACTCAAGTGTCTAAAGTTCCCTAGCGCTGTCCTATCCTTCAGAGTTAAAACTATTTTATTGTTTTAATGCTAAACGAAGAAGTCAGAAGCCTCCGATGAGTGAGAGCAGCGATTGGTTGAGAGTGTCAACAGACTGCTTTCATACTATCACAGTGCCTAACGCGAGTATGAATCATTATGATTAGTCCTTGGTAAGGGGCTAGACTGTTTGCAGCCAGGTACCCTTTTTCAGAGTTGAGCTGCTCGAATATGTTTTAATACTGAGTGGAAGAGCAGTGCCAGGGGACACCAGGCATGCTGGCCAATTCAATAAGGTGAAATGGCTTTAGTACCAACATTTCAGCTTGAAAAAAATATATTAATACTTATTGACTCCAAAAGAGAAAAACATTTCAATATATACTAATCACATGCAATGCATCTGATATTGCCTTAAATAACCTTTTTTTCAAAGAAACATTCAGAGTCATTGAATTTGATGTAACAGCTCTGTATTAGAATATAGACTTATCAGCCACAACATTAAAAAAAAATCTGCCTACTAACATGTAGGTCCCCCTTGTACTGCCAAAAAAGCTCTAATGCATCAAGGCATGTGTGACAAACAGCCATTTGCCACTGGGCATTGGAGAGGACTGATTGCTAGCCTCCTGCCTTGCGACTATGGCCCTGGGATGTATTGCCCTTTAAGAACTGCATTTGGGCCTAATGGATCTTGGTATACTGTTTCTGGCCCTTTAACTGTGTTGTACAAAGAAAGGGTTTGTACTTTTAAACTGGCACTTCGGATGCAGTCGAAGTGCTGAAGTTGTCGAAGTGCCGAAGCAGTCGAAAGTGGCCGCCATTAGACAGTCGAACACGTGGCAGCGGCCATTTTAATCCAGTCGAACGCGGTGACCTGTACCTTCCCCTACCCTTCGACACTGCGGCTGGAGGCTAAGTCCCGTTAGAAGATTCGAACACACGTTCGAACGGGACTTTGTCATTTTGGTGTAAAATAGACCTCCATTATACTATTGAACACTGCTAAACGCAACCCCGGTTCCACTTCGACACTTCGACAAAAGTCGAAGTGAGTTCGACGATTCGAACGCCGCCTTCGGATGGGACTTTGTTACTTTTCAGGGCAGAAATAGACCGACTGCACAGCCTGAATCTGTGGAACTGTTTTGGGCATGAAAATGTGCCTGCGGTCGGTCACAAATGACTTCCAGCTAACTTTTGAACTAATGGGAGGATTTGCATGATGTTTGAGTATGTTCATATTTCAAGTTGCTGATTAATAATGTGTTTTTTATGAAGATTGAATGTATAGTTTTAAAATTATAAAAATGTATAAAAATGTATGATTTTTTAGCTTGGAGATAATTGAGTAGATACAGTAAGAAACTCAATTATCTCCCAAGCAGAGGGGAGGGAATATGTGGGATGTAACCGATATGTGATTGGTTAATGCCTAATTGCCTGTGGGCGCCTCCCTTGCAAGGGAGCAGTGCATAAAAGCAGAGTACCTGCCATTAAACATCAGTTCTTCTTGACCCTCAATACGTAGCCTTGTCTCGTTATTGGAGGGAGCTGCTATATCACACTGGGGATTGCTATGCTCTGCATACTCCCTTGAGCTTTAATCACTTAGCTCTTTTGAGAGCTTAACTCTTGTTCCTGATACGCTCTCCTGGAGGAGAGGTCTTCCCCACACGGTCCTGGAGGACAGAAGCTGATTCCAGGGTGGACGGAAGACGGCGCGACTCCAGTTAAGCTACGGAGGTTGTGGAGTCTGCGGTGGTTGTGGTGTCCGGTGCGGTGCTTGTGGTCCTCGGCGCAAGCTAGGAAGCGTCCATCAATGGAAGGTGTCCGTTACAGCATGGATTTCACAAGACCTCTGACTGTATCCTCTGATATCTGGCATCAAGTGTATAACAAGGTTAATTTAGAAAAGTGCCAATTTTACCCACTTCCTGAAGATTCAGCACTGATAAAGCAATCCCCCTGTCTGATACCCATAAAGCAATTAAAGGAGCAAATAGGGTATGATACAATTAAAAGATTTAAGGAAAGGTCCAAGGGACTGGGCTTTAGTCACATAAATACTAGAATCCAGGAGCAGACCCTAAAGATGCAATGTAGTGCTTTGCCATTTTGTAAGATAATACTAACGATGATTTAAAAATGTTATATTTATATTTCAAATTTTAGATCCACATTGATTCATTAAAACTACAGAAGCCTTGGGAAAACAATTGCATGAGCCATGAAAGTCAGGACAAATATTGTGACACAATTAGTATTATTTTATTGCACATGTTTTGTTTATACCATTGCTATGTATGCATTATGCTGTAAGCCATGGCATTTAGATTAAAGGCAGGAATGTTGTACATACATTGTTGGTTAGGATTAGCTAAGGTCATTCTGTTATGCTATGTTAATGCAGAAACACACAGGTAAATAGCCTCATGAATACATTAATAAGTTACTCCTTGAAAAAAATTATAGATATTTTGTTGTGTTCATAAAAGTTGTTATATTTTGTAAGAATTTAAATTAATCTTGCATATTATTTAGTTTGCAATGATGTCACATTTTTTTTTACATACTACCAAATTAGCCTTGTAATTCAGTTCTTTACACCATGACTAATTTGCATATGTGTAAATTAATTTTCTATCAAACTATTTGGAGACCAATACATCAGAAAAAAAAAACAGACAAAAATAAACACAATTATCTTAGTGCTGCTTCATATTTTGTAATTTTCATATTTTTTTTTTCATATTTAGAAGCTTAATTTTGCTTCTCAGTTTTATACACTAGTCTTTATAATGGTCTACTACCATTCTAGACCTTTTTTCATCTTCTTGGAATATTTAGAAATCAAATTATATATATTTTTTTGTCCATGGGTGGGGCAGTATATTCCCCCTAACATTTTATTTATTTAATTAGTAGTGCCACCACGGGAGCATAGGGGGTTAATAATGATCTGCCCGATCTCCATTCTTTAGAAGAAAGCACCCACCTAATGCCCATGACTGGAGACAGGGAAGGGTATATGTTATTTATGTTTTTTAAATATTTAAATAGGCAGCTGGCCAGCCACCACATGATTATCCCTTGCACCACATGTTCAGTTCAGCCAATTATCAAGTTTCCAATCTAATTTGGGACAATCCAAACCAACGCATCACTGAACGGGGCTGAAAATGTTTAACCTCATAACTTATCCTATAGTTATGTATGGCTTTTTAAAAAAAAAAAATGTATATATATATAAAATATAGCATTAGTGAAAGAGTAGAAATGTTTAAATAGCTATCACTCACATGTCTATACCTCTCACATCTCTATTTTTTTTCAAAATGTTCATACATGAAAGCATGCATATATGCATAAATGTGAGCTGTTTTTATGCATTTTATCATTCCAACATTTAATGAACACTTATAATTTCGATCCAGATGCTCTTGCCTAATCCTTAGAAAAGTTCATGAAAAGATATGTTATAGATTTCTGTTTCGTGAGTTTATCTACAATATTGAAGAACTCTTTGACATCATGTTAAAACTTCAAGTAGTGTTGAGCATCAAGATATTGGTACTTATACAACAGCAAATGTATGTATTAGTATATTAGCAAATACAGTAGTAATACCCCACTTCACAGCACTCTGCTTTACAGTATTTGGCTAATATATATATATTCAAAGTACTGAAAGTTTTTTTTTTTTTTTTTTAAATACCCAAGATAGAAACATTATTGAAGCCAGAATGATCATATTGTTTAACCCCATTAGCGACCGAGGATGGTTCAGGACCGTCATCGGCATTTTTGCATTGCCGACCGATGACGGTCCTGAACCGTCCTAACGGTGCAATGTACTTACCCGATCGCCGGCGTTCCCCTGGCGGCGATCGGCTGTGCTCCCGGTGTGGGGAGACTGCCTGCAGCCTAGACAGTCTCCCCATGGCAGATTAGGACCCCTGGGGCCATGTGATCGCTCAACAGGGCGACCACATGGTCACAATAGGTGTCCATGTGTCTGTCTGCAGGGGGACTGCCTGTGCTGACAGGCAGTCTCCCTGCTAGTGTAAAATCATAAAAAATAAATAAAGGTACATGTTAATAAAAATAAAAATTATTATATATGTGTGTATATATATGATATATAGACATATATTATATTTATATAATATATGTCTATATATCATATGTATATTATCATACTAAGTGTATTTTTATATTAATATGTTCATATATTAATATAAAAATACACAAGATTAAATTACACATGTATATATATAATATATATAATAACTATATATATTGTATATATATATATATATATATATATATATATATATATATATATTATAAAATACAAATAATACGTAAATTAAATTAAATTAAAAATAATAATAAAAAATTTAAAAAAATTACATATCTATATGAAATTTTATTCTAACTGTATTTTGATATTAAAATATATATATTTATATCAAAATACACTTAGAATGAAATTGTATATATATCTATGTATATATAAATAAATAAAAATAATACGAAATATACATATGTCCATATACAAAATTACATAAATAATTATATAAATATACACGTAGACTTCAAATATATAAATATGCATATATATTTAAATTCTACGTGCATATTTATGCAATATTTTTTACATAATTAAGTAATTTTATTAATTGCAATTTGAGGGACCTGCCTGCCAACTCAGGCCGAAATTCCAGAGAATTTAATTTGCTAGCACTGTATTTTACCCTGTAACTTTCTATGACACTCTAAAACCTGTACATGGGGGGTACCGTTTTACTCGGGAGACTTCACTGAACACAAATATTAGTGATTCAAAACAGTAAAACCTATCACAGCGATGATATTGTCAGTGAAAGTGACTTTGTTTTGCATTTTTCACACACAAACAGCACTTTTACTGATGATATAATTGTTGTGATATGTTTTCCTGTTTTGAAACACTAATATTTGTGTTCAAGAAAGTCTCCCGAGTATAACAGTACCCCCCATGTACAGATTTTATAGCGTTTTTGAAAGTTACAGGGGTAAAATATTTTTACAATATGAAAAGGGCCAGGTTGGTTATGTTGCCTATGAGAGCGTATGGTAGCCCAGGAATGAGAATTACCCCCATGATGGCATACCATTTGCAAAAGAAGACAACAAAAGGTATTGCAAATGGGGTATGTCCAGTCTTTTTTAGTAGCCACTTAGTCACAAACACTGGCCAAAATTAGCATTCAATTTAGTTTTTTAGGTTTTTCACACAGAAAACAAATCTGAACGCTAACTTTGGCCAGTGTTTGCGACTAGGTGGCTACTAAAAAAGACTGGACGGGGCGGAGCTAAGCAGCCATGCTGAGCGGTCGCACTGGAGACGAGCTCCGTGCAAAACCGCTCTCAAATAGCCAAATACAGGGCTAAAACTTGCCAAATCTCACTATATCGACGGATGGGTGACCCGGTGAGGGGAGCCCACACACTGCAGACCCAAGGGCCAAGCATTCCGACTGAAATCGGAGGTCCCCACCTGGGGATAGGCCTGAGGCCTACCAGAGGCTTACCCAGCCAAAGGGAGAGACTGAAGCCACTGACCTGGGGGGCTCCCCGGCATAATTCCTCCCCCCCCCCACCGGAGAGGGTTATCCGGCATCTAAAGCCTGAAGACGCAACGACAAAGACACAGAGGGGACTGCCTTATTAAGCCAGCACAGAGACAGCAGGTAGCGGGTCACTGGGAAACAGCTAAGATGGCCGCCCAGCGGAAGCCCCAACAGCGAGGCACGCAAGCCAAACCGGCCATAAACCCCTTGGAGGACTTCGACCGCCTGTGTGCGGGCTTTTGGGCACTGCTGAGCGACCGAGGAATGGATCGCCATTTCGCAATGAAACTAGTGGCCACATGGGTCCGTCCGGTAACCAGGAGGCGCCATTACAGGCGTCCACTACAAACACCCAGAAGAGCAACAAGACCCCGCAAACGCCATCGAGCCCCAGGGCGGGAGGCGGCGACATATGATATGGGCGAACGTAAGGACCCCAGCACACGAAAGAGCACGACTGCTAAACAGGCCTCCCACACAAGCTACTCACCAGCCCCAAGAGCCAACGTCCAGCGCAGCGCACATCCATCACTCCTCAGCACTGCCGCAAACCGGAGAGTTGACTCTTCGCCCAGCGCACACCGACGAGATATAGAGGCGCAGGACTTCCGCACACCGGGGAAATCGCTCCAAAAATTGAACTCCCATCCATACCTGGGAAGTATCCAGCACTCTAAGGGCATAGGCTGAACCTTCAAGGATACCCCACAGGCTTAACAGTCAAACTTTTCCTGGCAACATGTGCTTGGCTCCTGGACCTCCCCTATATCGTATCGCAGTACGCAAGTAAACACCAACTGGCATTACTCTGTGCCCACTTATGTTTGCTTTACAATATTGATTTGACATTATAATTTTGCTACAACTATATGCATGCCACGTATGTCTAGCTGTACAACCAACAGTTCATGCACTCGCATTATTTATGCCGCTGGCAGGAACTAGATGATCCAAGGACTGCACCTATATTCCGAACCCCTCTCAGAGAGAGGCGGCAGCGGCACACTCAAAGGACTCTGTATTGCTCTCTAGGCACTTAGCTTCCAGCTAACGGGTTTTAAATTATGGTTATTGTGCCCCTAGAAGTGATACCCCTGAGTTCAACCAAGTCGTACCAGCAAGTTCTTATTTGTTTGTTTTTCTTGTACTTAAGTTCAGTTTAATCGTAGGTAACCATGCATGCCCTATTAACGCTCCACGCTCACTCATACGGTAACTACAACACATAGGATGGGCATGGAAAGCATGTAAATCAGCAACTTGTATACATGCGGAGTCACAAATCTGTTATCACATAGGCCTCACCTAAACTTCCACAACTTCTATTTTAGCTAAGCCTTGGATCTCTCATCCCACAAAAATGGCAGATTGTGACTCCATATTAGTGCCTCATATGCTATAACGTTTACCTGGCACATAAGATTAACTCTAGATAAAATTTAACATGTTCATAGATTCACGTTAACTTACCTGTGTAATCCTACTTAGATTGATACCGGAGAAACTGACGGAAGCGAAGCACAGAGAGATGGACACATGTTTCTTCAGGAAGGAAGAGATTCTTTATTGGATCACCGATCGGGACTCAGAGGGACTAGCGTCACCAAAATACCACAAGTTCTGAGCCCCGGACAATAGTGCAGGCTCCTTATATAGGCACATAACTCCTCCCATATTAAGCTCCACCTGCACATTCTCTTGACCAATCAATACAAATAAGAATTAACTTCCTGCTTGACCGCATGGCTTGTCCAGCACAATGGAGGAGGGGAATACTACATCCTGTATTCTTGCACATGCTCCGTACACTACTGATCGTATCTTGCCTCGTGCAACCAACTGATCGATACGTCAGCATATGCACGTACACATGCCACGTGGTAATCTCGGCCTACTAAATTTATTTTTACCAAGATTCCACCACATTCCCCCCTTTGATGCCTCTTGATATTTCACAATTACTTGAGGCATCATTTAACCTTAGTTTGCATACACCACGAGTTACCTTGAACCAGACCAGACTTATCTTATGATGGGAATCTTCAACACTCATCTTCCTGCATTGGTTCTCCCTGATCTAGAGCCTCATATTTATAAATTGCCATTATCTGTGCAGCAGCCTTCCTTTCTGCTATATTTTCTATCAGGCTTTGCACAGACCTAACTACTAAGGGTATAAGACACGGCAGGAGTAGACACAACATTAAAATCAGTAGGACTCCACCTACCACTGCCTTAAGCCCTCCAAACCACTCATACCAGCTACCAAACCAACTACTTGGATTATACCCTTTCCATACCTGAGTAGGCACATGCGCTAGTTTAACCATATGGCTAGTAAGCTCAGCTATTGCTTGCCCTTCGTCATCTATTTGAAGACAGCAATTGCTCAGGTTAAACTTCCCACATACACCTCCCTCTACTGCCAATAGGTAATCCAAGGCTAATCTATTTTGGTAGACTGCTGTCCTCATCCTGGTATTATGCTTCGCTAGAAGATTGAGCGCTTGTGATGTCTCGTTAGTAATAATCTCAACCACCGCCTGTAATCTTATAATACGGTTGAGCAAATAAATAGGGGTTCTATAACCAAAGGTACCATCTTCTGCCCACGTGGCTGGCCCATAATAATCTATAATACGCTGGGGAGGCCATTCATCATCTTCCCAGGCGCCTATCTCTATGGGTCCCCTTTTCTTCCTATGATTCACATCATACACTTTAACACCTAAAGTCTCACCTGTTTCAATCGGTAACAAGAAGAAGGATGGTTTGAGCATACCCAACACACATGCCCCTTCCCAGTCCTGTGGCAACTCCGAATAGGCTTTCTTACCACAGATCCAGTACAAATTTGCTGGGGCTCTCCAGGTAGATGTAATGGATAAATCAAACCACACATCCTTTAAATTGGCGTATCTAGCAAACGGGTTAGATGGTTCTGAGACATTTGAAGCCGACCACCAAGTTGTATTCTTTGTATCATCATCATAAGCTTTTTGCCCTAGACAAGTTAATTCTCCTACAGAAGTATTATACATTATTCCTTTCCTTGCTATGCAAACATAACCTATGATGGAGGTCTTTAATCTCCACTCAGATTTACCTCTAACACTCATATGATAATCGGCTTGTGTAGATATTAGTTGGTCAACTGCCTCAGAACCGGACATTACCTCCTTTGCTTCCCAAGGCCATTGGTCTCCCATGTTAGTACCTCCACACACATAGCAGTTGGTAACATTAAGACTACCGGCAATACTTTCGGCTAAATCGATGAACAGGTTTTTAGCATTATGGGGGATCTTATTATCTATACTCATCTCTTCATAAAAGGAATGGTATACTTGATGAGTTTGGGAGGATACCGTATCAGTCTCTATCCCTATAAACAATACTGTCCCAGGATCTAAACCCGTCCCGTATATTTGAAACCCAAATAAATTGCCATACTTGTCTAAGAACTTATCGGGGTTATTTATAAGTATATGGACTGGGTTACATTCCATAGACTTACAATATGGGCTGGTAGGCAACTTAGTCACTATCATGTCTTTGTCTACTGTCTGTCCCCAAGTTGCCCACCCCACACAAGACCAATATGGGCAAAAGTTATAGTCTTTATTTGGGCATCTAGGACTCACATATTTATTTTTACTGCTGGGACAAATATATTTATCATTAGACCCATACGTCCTCTCCCATCTAAGATCCCCACATACATTCCACGGCTTTCTACCACTTGATATCGCTTTACACGCATCAAATAGCAGAACACCCGAAGAATGTACGGATTCTAACACAGTCTTATTAATTAGGGTCCCCTGAGGATCTCCATTCCTGAGAGTCAACCAAATTGTACGGGGTTGATACTCTGGACTGAAGCACTTAGGTTCTCCTATTCCTAAATGGCACACACTATAGTCTATATTTAGGTATCTACATCTCGATACATCTCCTTTACACTCGTATTGTGAATGCCAAATTAGGGTTTGGGAAATATGGTTACCTGTTCTTGTAGTCTTAATGCATACCTCACAGCTAGGAGTGTCGGTACCTCTACCTTCCTGAATATAAAAATACACATAAATAAACATTATCATCAACACATCTTTCGCCGTCATCCTCAGTCTTCGTCCATGCGAAGGCACCTCAGCTTCCAGGATGTAAGGGCTGCAGGGAATGGAGTTCTGCTCGTCTTCACAGGAGTCCCTTCGAGACTTTCCCTGGCTTATATACTATATGTCGGTGGGCGGACAGGCTTTATTATGGCCTTCTCACTCACGCACCAAATCCCAAAAATAATAAAATTTTGTAATCCACAATAGTTCCTCGTTACTCCGACTGAGTCGTGCGTTTTAACCGGATCTTGCAGGGATTCTCTGGATCTGCTGTAACTTGCCAAGAATCGACTGCTGCTGGTTTAACCCTGGAGTGATGTATCCACGGAGTCACTTCGGCTACTTTTATCGCTGTAGGGGTAGACAAAAGAACAACATAAGGACCTCTCCACTTGGGCCCTAACGGTACATTATTCCACTCTTTAATCCACACTTGGTCTCCTGGATGGTAACTATGAACTGGGGGATAAATATTCACAGGTAATCTATCTTGTACCCATTTCTGTACCTCCTCCATAGTCTTACCCAACTCTACAACCTGCTGCCGGGTAATTCCTTCTCCCAACTGACTCAAGTCGCCCCTTAAGTTACCAAGTACGGGAGGTGGTCGCCCATACATGATTTCAAAAGGAGAGAGGCCCATCCTTCTGGTAGGGGTACTGCGGATTCGCAATAGAGCTATGGGTAAGAGAACGTTCCACTTAAGTTGGGTTTCCTGACACATTTTAGCCAACTGATTCTTAATAGTTCTATTCATTCTCTCTACCTTACCAGAACTCTGGGGTCTATATGCTGTATGAAGCCTCCATTTTATACCAAGCATATGAGTCAGTTGTTGTAGGCACTGATGAACAAAAGCTGGACCATTGTCCGATCCTATAGAACAGGGTAGTCCATATCGGGGTATTATTTCTCGTAGCAGGAATCTCACAACTTCTCCTGCTTTCTCTGTACGAGTAGGACATGCTTCTACCCAGCCTGAATAGGTGCACACAATTACCAGCAGGTAACGATGTCCACCCGATTAAGGCATCACTGTAAAGTCAATTTGTAAATCGGACATGGGGAGTCCCCCCATAAACTGGACTCCTGGTGGCTTTACTGGTCCTTGTCTTGCATTATTTTTAGCACACGTTACACATCTTCGTACAATGGCCTGAGTCAAGTTGGACAATCTTGGTATGTAGAAATGTTTTCTGAGAGATTCTTCTGTGCTGTCTCTCCCAGAATGTGTCCCGTTGTGATAATTTTGGACAAATTCTACCGCTAGTGATGCTGGTATGACTATTCTTCCATCTTCTAGCTGATACCACTTGTTCTCCAAATACTGTCCTGGTTCAGTCTTTAACCACTCCTCTTCTTGAGCTGTATAAACTGGAGTCCATTGGGACAGTGGAGTTGGTATAAGAGCAGCTATATGCCCCACATATTCCTGTCTTCCTGATTCAGCAGCACGCTTAGCTGCACTATCTGCCATCCGATTTCCCTTGGTTACATCACCATCTCCTCTCAGATGCGCTCGACAATGTATGATACCGACTTCTTTCGGCTCCCACACTGCTTCCAATAGTTGTAGGATTTCAGCTGCGTATTTGATTTCTTTGCCTTCTGAATTCAGTAGTCCTCTTTCTTTATACAAAGCTCCGTGGGCATGAGTGGTTAAAAACGCATATTTGGAGTCCGTGTAGATGTTCACTCTTAAACCTTCAGCCAATTGTAACGCTCGTGTCAGTGCTATCAATTCTGCCTTTTGTGCTGATGTTCCTTTCGCCAGTGGCCGAGCTTCTATCACCTTGTCTATTGTTGTCACTGCATATCCTGCATAGCGGATCCCTTCTTTCACATAACTACTGCCGTCGGTATAATATTGAACATCAGGGTTCTGGATGGGAAAATCACGAAGATCTGGTCTACTTGAGAATACTTCATCCATTACTTCCAAACAATCATGTTGACTTTCGGTAGGTTGTGGAAAAAGGGTAGCTGGATTTAAGGTGTTTACAGTCTCTAAATGCACTCTTGGGTTTTCACACAACATTGCTTGATACTTGGTCATACGGCTGTTACTAAACCAATGATTTCCTTTGTAATCCAACAACGTCTGTACTGCATGTGGGACTCGTACATAAAGTTCTTGACCCAGAGTGAGTTTATCAGCTTCAGCTACTAGCAGGGCGGCTGCAGCTACGGCTCTTAGACAAGGTGGAAGTCCGCTGGCCACTGCATCCAATTGCTTAGACATGTAGGCAACAGGTCTTTGCCATGATCCCAAGTACTGTGTCAATACTCCCACAGCCATTCTTCTTTGCTCATGTACATACAGGTAGAATGGTCGTGTGTGATCAGGTAGACCTAATGCTGGGGCACTCATCAAAGCCTTCTTCACATCTTCAAATGCCGTTTGCTGTTCTTGGGTCCATAAGAAGGGGTCGTGCTCTGTACCTTTGATAGCTGCATACAGAGGTTTTGCCAGTATCGCGTAGCTGGGAATCCATATCCTGCAGAAGCCTGCTGCCCCCAAGAATTCTCGCACTTGTCTTCTATTCTTGGGTATCGGTATTTGGCACACAGCTTCTTTTCTCTCTGGCCCCATAATTCTTTGACCTTCAGAGATATGGAATCCCAGATATTTGACAGTTGGCAAACACAACTGAGCCTTCTTTCTAGACACCTTGTATCCTGCCTTCCAGAGAATGTGTAGTAAATTGTGCGTTGCTTGCTGACAGATTTCTTTTGTAACTGCTGCTATCAACAAGTCATCTACATACTGTAACAATACACATTCTCCTGGGATGGACTCGAAATCCAGTAGATCTTGACTTAGAGCTGAACCAAATAGGGTAGGTGAATTTTTAAACCCTTGGGGCAGTCTTGTCCAAGTCATTTGGCGTTTTGAGCCCGTTACAGCGTTCTCCCATTGGAAAGCGAAAATACATTGACTTTCTGCGGCAATTCGGAGGCAAAAGAAGGCGTCTTTGAGGTCTAAGACTGTAAAGTAAGTAGCCCCGCCCGGAATTAAAGCAAGCAGGTTATATGGATTGGGTACAACTGGATGTATACTAACAACCGCATCATTGACTGCTCTCAAGTCCTGCACAGGTCGATACTCATCTGTGCCGGGCTTTTGAGCAGGCAGCAATGGGGTGTTCCAGGGGGAAGTACAGAATTTTAGGATACCATACCGTATGAACTTATCCAGATAAGATTGGATGTTCTTCTTAGCCTTCTGCGGGATGTGGTATTGTCTTAGGCTTACTGGATAAACCCCAAGTTTTAATTCAATTTTAATAGGTGGAATATTGCGGGCCAGTCCTGGTGGGTTGTTCTCTGCCCAAACTCCTGGTATGTTGAATAATGACTCATCACTCCTAGGGTTTTGGCTAGTCAACGCTGTATAAAGTCGCCACTCTTCTTCCTTTGGTACGGATAATGTCATAATACCTGAAGGTCCATTAAACTTTAAGGATGTTGTTCCATTTGGTAGGAACGTAATCTGCGCTTGTAATTTTGATAGCATATCACGTCCCAGCAATTGGACTGGACATTCAGGCATATAAAGGAATTGATGTTTTACTACGTGGCCTCCCAATGTACAGAGTCGACTTTTAAGAACCGGTTTTTCAGCACTTCTTCCAGTTGCTCCTATTACAGTAATAGTCCTTCCAGATGGAGGAGCAACTAGATTAGTCACCACTGAATGTTCAGCACCAGTGTCGATCATGAACGCACTCCTTTTTCCCCCTATTGATACATCGACCATAGGCTCCGCTCGACCAAGGGGGATGGAGCCCGGTCGGTATCAATAGTCCTCCATGACCGTGTCAGCCAATCCTACAAAGTCCCTGCCTTCTCTATCGCGGGACCTTTGCGCTGCTGGGATATACCTATCTTCCCTAACACTTCCTCTGTTCCCATTGCTCCCTCTATTACCATTACTCCCTCCGGGGCCTCCTCTACCTCTCGCTCTGCCTCTAAAGTTTCCGTAACCTGCCCTGGGTTGGTCTCTCTCGTACTGCTCTCTTTGTGGACATTCGTTCCTCCAATGCCCTTCTTCCTTGCAATACGCGCACTGATTCCTACTCAAAGGCTCCCTACTCCATCTACTATCGCCTCTATCTGGGCCCCGTCTATCTACGCCTGCGATCGCTACCGCTAGCATGTCTGCCTTTCTACGCATCTTGCGCTCTTCCTCTTTCTTACTTTCGGTTTCCCTATTCATATATACCTTATTCGCTACCTCCATTAGTTGGGTGATGGACATACCTGCAAACCCTTCTAACTTCTGTAGCTTGCGCTTAATATCTCCGTAAGCTTGGCTGACAAAGGCGGAGTTCACCATTCGGGAATTATCTGCGTCTTCCGGATTAAAGGGGGTATACAAGCGGTATGCCTCCAATAATCGGTCATAAAAGACACTGGGCGCTTCATCGCTTTTCTGAATCACCTCAACTGTCTTCGACATATTAATGGCTTTCTTTCCTCCGGCTTTCATGCCAGCAATTATAGCGTCTCTATAGGCTCTGAGTTGAACCATATCAGCACCATTTACATTCCAATCGGGATCGGTGTTGGGATAATGTGTTGCGGCCCATGCTGATGGATTGGCTTGGTTTAAAGTACGGGCTTTATCCTCTAGCGCTTTAATGGCCGCTTGATTAATTCTTGTCCTTTCCTCATTGTTGAATAAAGTCATTAATAACTGCTGGCAATCAGCCCATGTCGGGTTATGTGTCTGTACTATTGAGGTGAACAGATCAGTCATAGCTTGTGGTTTCTCAGTATACGAGGAATTGTGGGTCTTCCAATTTAAGAGATCGGTTGTCGTGAACGGGACATATACAAAGACTGGGTCAGCATGTGCCATTTGGCCTGCGGCATCGATATAGGCTGACCCAGGATTCAGACGAAGAGGCATCTGATAGTGTTTTAATTGTTGGGTACCGGTCAGTTGTCGGGTCTGTATGGGGCTACGTGGAGGGGCGTCAGTCATAGGTTCCAGTCGGGGAGAAATAGGGTATGGGGATGTGGGAGCTTGGTTTTGGGAAAAGGTTGTAAATAAAACACTTCGAGTCGAGCTAGAAGAAGCTTGACCGGAAGTCTGAAGTGGCGCCAAATCAGGATATTCGGATCTAATGGGGGTTGGCTCTGATTCCGGAAGGGGAGATTTAGTACGAGAGGGGGTGGATTCTGTACTGGAGGAGGAAGCGGAAGTGGATGAGGGTAATGAGGGAAGGGTTGCAGGACTTCCTGCATTTGCGTCACTTCCTCTTAACGGAAAGTAAGGGGGCGGCAAAGGGATCTCGGACTCAGGGGGCGTGTCCAAAATGGGCCTAACACCAGTCCTAGTGGACAAACAAGTCCTAGCTACCATGAGGTGACACTGCTCCTCGTGGCATGTCTGAAGCCATTTTGGTGAGTCATTTACGGCCTGTCTCCAACAATCAATATAAGGAAACTGGCCGTAAAGTTCAGGCCTACCCGATACAGCCACGTGTAAGCGCTGTACCAGAGTTGAATCCAAACTGCCACGTGGCGGCCATGCCGCAACCAAAGTAGGCCACTCCCTAGTACACAAAGTGACCAAACGTACAGGAGACATTTTAACCCCAAAATCACAAGTTTTGAATCCCTTTTTAAAATTCTTCACCATACAACCTAAGGGATCCGGAATCGTTGACTGCGACGCGCCCATACTTATCAATGGAACGTCGTTGACAACGAATACTATGCACGCGTACTATTCAACAGTCACACCCGTTTCCTCTGGCAACAGCACCACGTGGTACAGTTACCAAGTGAAACGTATACAATAACACAATAAACACTCAGGGAATTCCCGTACACACACAGCTGTTACACCAGTCACTAAATAATCAATATTATGCCCTTTGGCGAAACTATACAGTCACCCACGCTATAATTCTCTATATACGAATTACCCGTCTATAACACACCCCAGTAACATCGTCTTTTACAAATAGCGGTTACAGTACGGTTAGCATAGGTCAAAGCACAAGTTAAGGTCACAATACAATTATTAGTGGTTATGGTGTTAAACATGCAATGGACGACAATGATTAGTACTTATGTACAGTGTCAGTAAATATACAGGGTTATGGTACCGTGCACTATAATACAGCAACACACTATTAACACTCTCGCTAGACGGCTGAGTTCGCGCTATCTAACAAGATATACACTTTACTAAACAATCTTTATCACATTTACAATTCCCAACTAAACTATTGGCCAGTACCTTGATGGACTACCTAAAACTATATACACCCGTTTTGGTTAGCCACACTGCCCAAGCACCACATATAGCGAGCTAGAGGACCGAATTTACACAGGCGCCTCTTAGTCGATTACTATCAAAAATCTAGTGGGTTCCAAATTTACACGCCTTCCCACTTAGCCAAGATAGGTTGAGAGCTAGCGAACCGAATTTACACAGGCGCCGCTTAGTCTCCCGGTCCCTCCGACCTAGCGAACGTAATATACACCCTAGAACGCTAGTCTAGACAAGACACCGGTGTCCGGCTAGGGCTATTTACACAGGACCCCGCCTGACTAACCAAATCAAACGGTCTGACTAAAGAGCGTTCGATTGAGCGGTGCGCCTTCGCTCCTTCCCTCCGACAGAGGGGGCAGATTCCATACACAAATAACCCCTTATGGGCCTACCGCACAATCGGTATACCCCTAGTGGGTCTGCCGTCTAAAACAGCAGTTGTCTTACCTCCTCGTTCCTGAATCTGAGTTCACACTCATCAACGGGGACACCCCAGCACTTCTCACGTAGAGGCCGATGATCTCCTGGACAACAGACCAGTGGCGCCGAGACGAAGGGAGGTCCACGCAGAAGTTCAGGGGTGCAGCCGTAGAGAACGTGGGCAAAGATAGACCGTCTCACGCCTCTGCCTCTCAGCTACCGTTGAACGATGAGCTTCCCGGCCAATGCACCAAATGATACCGGAGAAACTGACGGAAGCGAAGCACAGAGAGATGGACACAGGTTTCTTCAGGAAGGAAGAGATTCTTTATTGGATCACCGATCGGGACTCAGAGGGACTAGCGTCACCAAAATACCACAAGTTCTGTGCCCCGGACAATAGTGCAGGCTCCTTATATAGGCACATAACTCCTCCCATATTAAGCTCCACCCGCACATTCTCTTGACCAATCAATACAAATAAGAATTAACTTCCTGCTTGACCGCATGGCTTGTCCAGCACAATGGAGGAGGGGAATACTACATCCTGTATTCTTGCACATGCTCCGTACACTACTGATCGTATCTTGCCTCGTGCAACCAACTGATCGATACGTCAGCATATGCACGTACACATGCCACGTGGTAATCTCGGCCTACTAAATTTATTTTTACCGAGATTCCACCACAAGATAAGCAGTTGATACTGGTGAAACTATTGTTACTCTTAATAATGATACCCAAGCATAATCAACATAATCTAACTAACGTTGCTCATTTATCAATAACTTTATCAAATGCATGTTTAGCGTAGAATATATAAAATGACTATTAATATTACAAAGCTTGTAAGCGTACACTTAATCGAAAAGCTTGTTTTAAACCTTAACGAACACGCGACATGTACTAGCCTAAAACCTAAACGTTGTTCATTTGCTGTGCCTTTCAAACTCTAAGCAAAGTTCATCATTACGGTTTATCTCCTTACTTTTAAAAAATTGTGTGCAAGATCTCATGTCTACCCCTATGTTCGAATTGTACCTAACGAGCTAGAGGATTGCCTTTGGGGTACCTCATAAGCAATTGTTATCACTATGCGCACTTCAAAAATAAAGAATTAAAAAAAAAAAGACTGGACATACCCTATATTGAATACCCTGGTTTGTCTACTTTAAAAAAAATATGTACATGTGGGGTGTTATTCAGAGACGTTTGACAGATAATAGTGTTACAATGTCACTATTGAGAAATTTGAAAAAATATATGTTTTGAAATCGCAATATCCTACTTGTACCTATAACCCTATAACTTGCAAAAAAAAGCAAAAAAGCATGTAAGCATGTATTTTAAAACTCAGGACAATATTGCAGATTTAGCAGGTTTTTTTATTCGCTTTTGTAGATGAGTAAAATATTTTTCAAGTAAAAGTCAAAAAACATGTATTTTTTTAAATTTTTCATCATATTTGTTTGTTTTTTAAAATTAAATTACATGAGATTATATAAATAATGGTATGTAAAAAAGCCTTTTTTGTCCTGAAAAAAACAATATATAATTTGTATAGGAACAGTAAATGAGAGAGCGGAAAATTACAGCTAAACACAAACACCACAAAAGTGTAAAAAGAGGCCTGGTCGCAAATGTACAACATCGCAAAAACTGTCCAGTCCTTAAGGGGTTAACAGCCAGAATAGAGGACTAAATATTGATTTGGGTTTCCTGTCCCACTACCAACAATTTACATGAACACTCCCCCAGCATTATCCTACTGTTGTATCAACATTTTAAAAGGCATTACAATGTGTTTATTCTATCAATATAATAAGTACCATGTGTAGACCTATGTTTTCCCATATTCTTATGCATGTATGCTTATATATGTGATTGTGCATTTATATTTGTATATATGAGTTCTTGTGCATATATGTACATATGTGTTCATGTGAATGCATATGTATATGTGTTTATGTGTATGTATGCATATATATATATATATATATATATATATATATATATATATTTGTGTGTCTGTGTGTGCATAACGTGTGTATATACATGGATACATGTATGTATATGTGAATAGGTGTATGTGTACATATACATATATATGGGTCTATGTAGGTGTAGGCACATTGATATATGTGTAGGTACATGTATTGGTGCTTGTGTGTAGATGTATGTGTAGGTGTTGTATTTATATGTAAATGCATGTGTATATGCATGTGTTATATGCATTTGGTTGTATTTACTTGTGTATAGTGTGTATGTTCTTGTGTATACTTGTACATATACACTACTTGTGTATATGTATTTGTACATGTGTGTGCGTGTGTCTGTGTATACTGGATATAGGCCCAGTGGCGGATCCAGAGGGGAGGCAACGGGGCAATTGCCCCCCCCCGAGATTCTCCCCTGCCGGCTAATGCAGGGCTGACATTGCCCAAGTGCCAGCCCTGCATTGTGCCTGCAGACGGGGGAGGGAGATCAGTGATCTCCCTTCCCGTTCCGCAGGCACATTGCTGACAGCCGACCGGCAGGGGAGGGAGAGAGGACCCGGGAGCTGTTACCAACAGCTCCTCCGGGTCCTCCTCTCGCGAGATTTGGAGCGTTGCCGTGGTTACCACGGCAACGCTCCAAATCTCGCGAGAGTGAACTCTAGCCCTGGAGCGCGGGCTAGAGTTCACTCCTACCACTGGGACCACCAATGAACCCCACTGGGACCACCAGGGAATGAAAGATGTCCCCCCTCCTCCCAGTAAAGGTAAGAAGGCAGGGGGGACATAACATTTGTATTTATTTTAATTAAATAAAAAAAAAACACACACATTAAAAAAATCCTTCTTATCATACACACACACATTGCCCCTGCCCCCCATAAACACACACATTGCCCCTGCCCCCCATACACACACACATTGCCCCTGACCCCCATACACACACACATTGCCCCTGACCCCCATACACACACACATTGCCCCTGCCCCCCATAAACACACACATTGCCCCTGACCCCCATACACACACACATTGCCCCTGCCCCCCATAAACACACACATTGCCCCTGACCCCCATACACACACACATTGCCCCTGACCCCCATACACACACACATTGCCCCTGCCCCCCATAAACACACACATTGCCCCTGCCCCCCATACACACACACATTGCCCCTGCCCCCCATCCCATACACACACACATTGCCCCTGCCCCCCATAAACACATTGCCCCATATACACATACACTGCCCCCCATACACACACTGCCCCCCATAAACACATTGCCCCCACACACATACATTACCCCACACATACACTGCAATACACACACACACTGTAACTGTCACACACACATACTGACCCACACACACACTGCACCCCTGACATATACTGCCGCCCTCACGTACACACTGCAACCTTCACACACACACTGCTGATACACTGCCCCCCTCACACATTGCACCACTCACACATACCACTGCTCCTCTGCCCTACTACAGCCCCATTTCCCAGAGGACCTCAGGTAAGTTGTCAAACAGTTCTTAAACAGTTTGACTACTTACTCTGGGAGGGGGGGTCTTGGCATTATTGGCACTATAACCACTACACTGAGCTGTAGTGGTTATTGTGTCTGGATTATTTATTTAAATAATCTACAAGTGCCCCTCCCGAGATCAGGCTCTGGATCCGCCACTGTATAGGCCTTCATGCATATCCTGTAACTCTTGGATAGGAATTCATGCATTCTTAATATTATTACTCCCCCCTTCTAGCACCATTTTCTGTACTGTTTGCCTGTTTTTTTTTCTCTCCCCCCTCACTCTGTGATCGCACAAGATATTTATGACCCTCTGCGAGAATGGTGTCTATTTTCTATCAAACATGTGTCTTATCTGCACTCATGTCCCTTTAACTCCTATATCATAACTCAACTTTGAATTCTATATGTCGTCTTGCTCAGAAATGCTTTAGACTTGAGAAAGGGAGGTTCTCCCGAAAGCTTGGGAGCATTAAAAAATTCTCTTGGTCTAATAAGGTATTACAAGATATGAATTTTATCTGTTTTTTTACATACATATATATATATATATATATATATATATATATAATATATATATATATATATATATATATATATATATATATATATTTATTTGTGTTAGGTGCTTATGATAGTACAGTGTGAAATACCATAATTAAATGTAGAATAGTAAAAAGGGCAAGTTGGTTGTGGTGTGCCGGAACCGACGATTAGGTAGGCCTGAGAAAGAAGAGGGCCTACCCAGGAAAAAGAAATAGAAAGGAAATAAATGTTAAAATGTGGTGTGGTGGGAGGGTCATTCAACGCTGACCGCGAACTGTAAGGAGCAAGGTAATGGGAAGTGCCTTAAGTAGGCTAGGAGTGGAAACCATCACCTCCCACAAATCCAGGCAAAATTGCCTTAATACTTGTGTTAGGTGCTTATGGTAGTACAGTGTGAAATACCATAAATAAATGTAGGATAGTAAAAAGGGCAAGTCGGTTGTGGTGTGCCGGAACCGACGATGAGGTAGGCCTGAGAAAGAAGAGGGCAAAAATTAAGTAATCAAATTTATTACAGACAACCAATACAAACACATTTATCAACCAGACATGTTTTTGAAAGCATCCCTTAATTCTTGTACTGGGTTAGGTATGTATCGTGAGTAAGCGGATGATTTCCAGCGCCTCAGTGTTTTTATAACATGAATTGGAATGTTGACACTGGAGGCTGTGGATGCTGCTCCTACGTGAAAGGAGTGCCCTGAGTAGTTAGCTGCGTTGAGGTCCAGTTGAGTGAGCAAGGACCTAACGTAGGTCATGAAGGTTGTAGTGGTGAGTACTGAACCTTGTAATTGTAGTAATGGTTGTGATGGTAGTAAATTATGATGCTGTATGTATGCATCAAGAACCCTGACGGGACACCACCTGTTGTGTGTGGGATAGTACGGAAGGTTTACTGGAATGTGCTGACTGGTTTTGGAGTGAGGTAAAGTCAGGATGTAATGATCCATGTGTTTTGTTAAGTGGGAATAGAGGAGTATTGGAGTAGATTGTGTTGTGGTGGTTGTAGTGAACTCTCTAGGTCTTAGAAATCCATAGAAAGCTACGTATATTACTGCTTTGATGATAGAATTTGTATTGGTGTCAAACGGTTTTAAATCAAGCAGGTTAGACAATGCTTTGAAGATATGGTTATCTATGGGAAGCCTTTGTCTTAATCTGTTGAGAGGCCATGAAACTATTGTTATTTGGGTGTAAAATTAGCATATGGTGTTGAATGCCAGTGAGATAGAGTTTGATGGTGTTATATGACATTTTAAGTTTAAGGTGGCAAAAAGAAGCAAACCCCCCCCCCCAAAAGATGTCATAACAAATGGTTGTATGATGCAGTGGCGTACTAAGGGGGGGGCGGGGGGGGCGGCCCGCCCCGGGTGCCACTGACTAGGGGGGTGCCATGACTTCCAGTGTCATGTGTCACCCCCCATCATTACGCTGCGCACAGCCGCAGCACCTTTGCGGCCAAACACCGGCGGGACTTCCTTCTTTATGAGGAGGAGGGGGAGGAGCGTTGCGGGCCGCGGCGTCGCGCAACGTGATGACGTGCGCAGCGCCGTCAGTCCGCCTTCACGGATCTTCAGCGGAAGGATCCATTTCCGGGCGGTGAGGCACCCAGTGGTCGGACTCGGCGGGCAAGCAAGGCATCATCAAAATGTAAGTATAAAGTAGTTATTTTATGTCTGGGGCTGAATTAATTAAAGGGGGGGTGTATTAATTAGAGGGGGGGTGGATTCATTAAAGGGGGGTGGATAAATTAAGGGGGGGTGTATTAATTAGAGGGGGGTGTATTAATTAGAGGGGGGTGGATTAATTAGAGGGGGGTGGATTAATTAGAGGGGTGTATTAATTAAAGGGGGGTGTATTAATTAGAGGGGGGTGTATTAATTAGAGGGGGTGTATTAATTAGAGGGGGGTGTATTAATTAGAGGGGGTGTATTAATTAGAGGGGGTGAATTAATTAGAGGGGGGTGTATTAATTAGAGGGGGGTGTATTAATTAGAGGGGTGTATTAATTAAAGGGGGGTGTATTAATTAGAGGGGGTGGATTAATTAGAGGGGTGTATTAATTAAAGGGGGGTGTATTAATTAGAGGGGGGTGTATTAATTAGAGGGGGTGTATTAATTAGAGGGGGGTGTATTAATTAGAGGGGGTGTATTAATTAGAGGGGGTGAATTAATTAGAGGGGGGTGTATTAATTAGAGGGGGGTGTATTAATTAGAGGGGGGTGTATTAATTAGAGGGGGTGGATTAATTAAAGGGGGTGGATTAATTAGAGGGGGTGGATTAATTAGAGGGGGTGGATTAATTAGAGGGGGGTGTATTAATTAGAGGGGGTGTATTAATTAGAGGGGGTGTATTAATTAGAGGGGGGTGGATTAATTAGAGGGGTGTATTAATTAAAGGGGGGTGTATTAATTAGAGGGGGGTGTATTAATTAGAGGGGGTGTATTAATTAGAGGGGGTGAATTAATTAGAGGGGGGTGTATTAATTAGAGGGGGGTGTATTAATTAGAGGGGGATGGATTAATTAGAGGGGGGTGGATTAATTAGAGGGGGTGGATTAATTAGAGGGGGGTGTATTAATTAGAGGGGGTGTATTAATTAGAGGGGGTGGATTAATTAGAGGGCGTGGATTAATTAGAGGGGGGGTGTATTAATTAGAGGGGGTGTATTAATTAGAGGGGGTGGATTAATTAGAGGGGTGTATTAATTAAAGGGGGGGTGTATTAATTAGGTGTATTAATTAAAGGGGGGTGGATTAATTAAAGGGGGGTGTATTAATTAGAGGGGGGTGGATTCATTAAAGGGGGTGGATAAATTAAGGGGGGTGTATTAATTAGAGGGGGTGGATTAATTAGAGGGGGTTTATTAATTAGAGGGGGGTGTTTTAATTAGAGGGGGTGTATTAATTAGAGGGGGTGTATTAATTAGAGGGGGTTTATTAATTAGAGGGGGGTGTATTAATTAGAGGGGGTGTGTTAATTAGAGGGGGTGGATTAATTAGAGGGGTGTATAAATTAAAGGGGGTGGATTAATTAAAGGGGGGTGTATTAATTAGAGGGGGTGGATTAATTAGAGGGGGTGGATTAATTAGAAGGGGGTGGATTAATTAAAGGGGTGTATTGATTAAAGGGGGGTGGATTAATTAGAGGGGGGTGTATTAATTAGAGGGGGGTGTTTTAATTAGAGGGGGTGTATTAATTAGAGGGGGTGTATTAATTAGAGGGGGTTTATTAATTAGAGGGGGGTGTATTAATTAGAGGGGGTGTGTTAATTAGAGGGGGGTGGATTAATTAGAGGGGTGTATAAATTAAAGGGGGTGGATTAATTAAAGGGGGGTGTATTAATTAGAGGGGGGTGGATTAATTAGAGGGGGTGGATTAATTAGAGGGGGTGGATTAATTAGAGGGGTGTATTGATTTAGAGGGGGTGGATTAATTAAAGGGGATGTGGATTAATTAAAGGGGGTGCAGCACGGGGGAAGTTTATTTAGAGGGGGTATGTTTAATTAAAGGGGGGGTGCAGGTTGTTTTTTTTATTAAGGGGGTTGCAGTATTTTATTTATTAAGGGAGGATGTGCACTGCAATTTTTTGTTTTTTATTAAGGGGGTGTGCAGGGTTTTTATTAAGGGTTTGCATGATTTTTTTTAATTAAGGGGGGTTGTGCAGGTTTTTGTTTTTTTTAAGGGGTGTGCAGCTTTTTTTTTTAATTAAGGGGGATGTGCAGGGTTTTTTATGTGTAGGGAGTGTATGAAATTTATGTGATCGGGGTGCAGGGTTTTTATGTGTAGCGAGTGTATGAAATTTATGTGATCAGTGTGCAGGGTTTTTATATGAAGGGCGAAGGGCAGGGGTTTTCTAGAAGGGGCGAGACCAGGGGCTTTGTAGAAAGGGGCAGGGGAGGAGTTTTCTAGAAGTTTCTCACCAGCCCCTTTCTACAAAAGCACTGGTCTTCCCCCTTCTACAAAAATGGCGCATTTATACAAAACCCCTGCCCTGGCCCCCTTCTACAAAACCTCTGCCCTAGCCGCTACATCTTTTGAACTCAAATCCCTTTCCTATGCTATTTCTAAGGATCCGCTCAATAAAGTGGTATGGGTGCCAGGTCCCTTTAGTTTTAACCCTGCAGCTGAAAACATATGTTTCACTGAGGGTTAATCCAGCCTCTAGTGGCTGACTCACTGACAGCCGCTAGAGGCGCTTCCGCAATTCTCACTGTAAAACTCACCGTGAGAAGACGCTGGACGTCCATAGGAAAGCATTGAGTAATGCTTTCCTATGGGCAGTTTGAATGCACATGCGGCTCTTGCCGCGCATGCGCATTCGGATCTAACATCGGCAGGCGGAGGAGAGGTCACCAGCGCCGAGGGAGCCCGACGTTGGAGAAAGGTAAGTGGCTGAATGGGTTTTAAGGGGTGACCTCTTCTCCCCTGCCGAATGCGGCAAGAGCTGCGCGCACATTCAAACAGTCCATAGGAAAGCAAAAAATTGTGGGTGTTTTCTTACATTTTTATTATGGGGGGGGGGGTGCCACACTCAGGGTCCGCCCCGGGTGCCAAATGCTCTAGGTACGCCCCTGGTATGATGTTATGCTCCAGAAGGAATCTTTTGAATAGTGTAAAAGCCCTGTTGTATGTTTTGTGTGTATTTTTTTATAGTGCCAATTGGGACAATGTCCTGCTATGTTGCACAATGGTTTCTAGTCCAGTATGAGTTGTTGAAATGTTGGAGTGGTGGTGGCTGTGGGTGCAGCTGACGGGAGTGCTTGATGAAAAGCCTGAAATTTAAAATGCGACAAATTGTCAGCAACTGTGTTACATATACCTGGAACATGGAAACAACATAGAAAGAAATTATGACAAGCTGCCAACCAAGTGAGTTTCCTCAGAAACCTCATGATCATAAGGGATTTGGAACGACCTTTGTTGATGATGTTACAGGTTGCGTGGTTGTCTGAGTAACAACGAACTGGCATATTAGCCCATAAATGACCCCATGCTACTGCAGCCGCCATGATGGGTTAGATCTCAAAGAGAGCTGAGGTAGTGGAAAAACCTTCCAAATCATGAACTGCTGAAGGCCAGCTGCCCCAAAGCCATTCGTTCCCAAAAATTGCTGCAAAACCTGTGGTAGATGCCGCATCTGACCAAATGGTAGGAGATGAGGGAAAAGACTAAAGTGAAATAGTAGCTCCAATATAGATGAAAAAGTTGGGCGTCTATTCCACAAAATGATACCTCAAATTTTAAGAATAATTATGGGGTATACCCTTTATTAAGCCGCTTACGGACAAAACACAAAACACAGTGTAATAGTAGTGAAACACTCGTGAAACTAAAGGTGAATTTAAAAGCTGGGTGGATGCAGTTTGGATAATCTACAACAGTAGTGAGGGTGACAGAAAAATATCTGAGATATAGTATTGAGTAGAAAGTACGGTATACAGTATAGTCTATATTCAGTCAGATATCTTATACACCCTAACCCTACAGACATGAAGGGCTTTGTAGATATCCCGGCTTTAAACGTGGATCCAGAGCTCAATTCTACAGACTCTAGTGTATTATGGTAGATATAAACAATTTGGAGCAAATACAGGTAATCCCTGTGTAGTCATATATTGTTTGTCCAATTTGATCTTAGTCATATAGAGTCTCTAATGGGCTGGAGGAGAGTGTGCATTAAATAATGCCACTTTACGTTTAAAACAAAATAGTGGTACGTAGGGAACTGCTCAATTAGTAAGGGCAGAAATCAGTACCCATTAGTCTATATACATCTCATAATGGATAGTAGATAGGAGCATTTCAATTTAACCAGATATTACAAGGTTAAAGTGCCTCAGAGGCAGACTTTATATTTATATAGTTAGTATTTAGAGGATAGCAGTATGATAGTCTCAATAGATCATTATAGTAGATTAGTCGGAGTGCAGTTTTGTAGATGCTGCTAGACAGCTGATAGCGCAGGGTGTGCCTGTGAGTCAGTTCATAGATGTCCCAAAGGTAAATGGGAAAAGACACACATAGACAAAAACAAAAACAAAAAATCCTCCCAAGAAGATCAGCCACTATGGCCAATTTAAATCAGTTGAGAGATTGTTAACCAACCAGTCTAGCACCTATGCATAACACACATACACAAAATATCTCCCAAGGAGATCAGCCATAATGTCAGATTTAGATCAGTTGAGAGTATGTGAACCAGCCAGTCTAGCTCATCTGCACACTTAGTTACACTGCTGCTTCAAAGCAGCCTACCGCTGTAAAGTGCAAGCAAATAGTCCAGCTGACTAGAGTGATATCCCACCCGGTCTGACTCGTAGATATACTTAAATAAATAAACTGCTGCTTCAAGGCAGCCTAGCGTTGTATATACCACACAGACTGTCTAGCTGACTAGAAAAGTTGTTGCTGCCTCCAAATAGTCTATCTCTATATGTGGACGTAGACTGTAAACCTCCCTATTCCCTAGTAATACCAGGACTGGATACTAATACTGCTATTAGAGAGACAGTCTCACGGACTCTGATCGAAGCACAGTGAACCAGTCTATATCAGTACCAAACTCCCCAGCTGGCTAAATCAATAACGTGGGGAGTTTGGTACTGATATAGACTGGTTCACTGTGCTTCGATCAGAGTCCGTGAGACTGTCTCTCTAATAGCAGTATTAGTATCCAGTCCTGGTATTACTAGGGAATAGGGAGGTTTACAGTCTACGTCCACATATAGAGATAGACTATTTGGAGGCAGCAACAACTTTTCTAGTCAGCTAGACAGTCTGTGTGGTATATACAACGCTAGGCTGCCTTGAAGCAGCAGTTTATTTATTTAAGTATATCTACGAGTCAGACCGGGTGGGATATCACTCTAGTCAGCTGGACTATTTGCTTGCACTTTACAGCGGTAGGCTGCTTTGAAGCAGCAGTGTAACTAAGTGTGCAGATGAGCTAGACTGGCTGGTTCACATACTCTCAACTGATCTAAATCTGACATTATGGCTGATCTCCTTGGGAGATATTTTGTGTATGTGTGTTATGCATAGGTGCTAGACTGGTTGGTTAACAATCTCTCAACTGATTTAAATTGGCCATAGTGGCTGATCTTCTTGGGAGGATTTTTTGTTTTTGTTTTTGTCTATGTGTGTCTTTTCCCATTTACCTTTGGGACATCTATGAACTGACTCACAGGCACACCCTGCGCTATCAGCTGTCTAGCAGCATCTACAAAACTGCACTCCGACTAATCTACTATAATGATCTATTGAGACTATCATACTGCTATCCTCTAAATACTAACTATATAAATATAAAGTCTGCCTCTGAGGCACTTTAACCTTGTAATATCTGGTTAAATTGAAATGCTCCTATCTACTATCCATTATGAGATGTATATAGACTAATGGGTACTGATTTCTGCCCTTACTAATTGAGCAGTTCCCTACGTACCACTATTTTGTTTTAAACGTAAAGTGGCATTATTTAATGCACACTCTCCTCCAGCCCATTAGAGACTCTATATGACTAATATCAAATTGGACAAACAATATATGACTACACAGGGATTACCTGTATTTGCTCCAAATTGTTTATATCTACCATAATACACTAGAGTCTGTAGAAAGGAGCTCTGGATCCACGTTTAAAGCCGGGATATCTACAAAGCCCTTCATGTCTGTAGGGTTAGGGTGTATAAGATATCTGACTGAATATAGACTATACTGTATACCGTACTTTCTACTCAATACTATATCTCAGATATTTTTCTGTCACCCTCACTACTGTTGTAGATTATCCAAACTGCATCCACCCAGCTTTTAAATTCACCTTTAGTTTCACGAGTGTTTCACTACTATTACACTGTGTTTTGTGTTTTGTCCGTAAGCGGCTTAATAAAGGGTATACCCCGTAATTATTCTTAAAATTTTAGGTATCATTTTGTGGAATAGACGCCCAACTTTTTCATCTATATTGGAGCTACTATTTCACTTTAGTCTTTTTCCTTTAGTAGTGTATGGGGTTCATGCCCCCTGATATCTCTGTAACCCCTCAGGAATCTTGATGTGGGCTTTGTCCACTCCATAGTTTTCCTCTCTTGTTTCTGGTAGGAGATGAGTCAGTCAATTGAGGGAGGAACATACTTTTACCATTCCAAGTGGTTAAAAATATCTTCTACATGTTTAGATCTGCCGTAGCTTGGGTATCTAAGGACAACCTGTGTGTGTCATGTAGGAAACGTGGAAAAAGATGCAATAGTCGTGATATAAAGGAGCAGCCTTGAGGTATGATATGCATAGCAAAATTTAGTGATCCCAGCAGGGACTGTAGCTCTTTGCGGTTGCAAGTACCGAGCTGAAGGTAGCTGTTGATGTAAGTAAGAATGTTCTCTATCTTGTCGTGTGGTAGGCTCGCTTGCATTGTGGCTGAGTCTAATTGAATACCCAGAAAAGTGATAATCGTGCCTGGCCCCTCTTTTCTCTTAGGGGAGATAGGTACACCTAGTTGCTCAAATAGCTTGGTGGTAGCTTTGAGGCTACTAGTAGGGGAAGTATTCTCCTTGACCAGTATGAAATCGTCCAGGTAATATAATACCGTAGGGCATCTGGCTATGTTCAATAGTAACCAGCACAATGATTTGGTAAATGTGTCGAAAATAGCTGGGCTACTTTTGGACCCAAAAGTTAAACGGGAGAAAAAATAGTAGTTCCCGGACCACTTGATGCCATGCAGGTGCCACAGTGTGGGGTGGATTGGCAGTAATTTGAAGGCATTAGTAATATCGGTCTTACTAAGCCAGGCTCCAACCCCTACTTGTATGATAGCGGTGATGGCATGATCTATGGTGGTGTATTGCAGGGAGAATTCCTCGGAGGGTATGAGGGAGATAAGACTGGGGTTGGCCGATGAGTGTGGTGTCGACAAATCAATGATGAGTCTCTGTTTAAGGGAAGATTTCCCTGTGACAATACCAATGGGGTTAGTGCGCCATTCTGTGAATGGAGGAGTTTTGAAAGGCCCCAATACGAAACCCTCAGCCACTTCTTGGGCTATGAGAGTGTCAACCGCTGTGGGGTTGTGTTGTGCGGATTGTAGATTAGGGCATTTCAGAATCCCGGATGGTATGTGTAGGATACCTGTGTGGAAGCCTTCTGTTAAACCAGAGATAAGAAAGTCTACTAGGTGTCTAGATGGGTGCTGAGACATAAATGCAGTAAACACCGGCATATTAATGGACATTAGGTAAGGCTTGGAATACGTTTCATTTGGACACATGGTTTTTGCATGTGCCCTAAAACATTTTAAACAGATATGCAATATTCTACATCCACTATAATTACAAGACCCAACATTGAAGTTATTACATATCTGGGACTTGCCCAGAAACTTGATTGGACGTCCCAGTTTGTCTCTTGACAATTTCTCTGGAACACCAGAGGAACAAGCTCCTTGCGTGGAGGCATGTTCGTTCGCCGTGTTGGGACAGAAATTTGTCGTATGGGCTGTTGAGGAGCAGTATGCACAAGCCGGTGTTCTTAGACCTGCAAAGTGTCTGCAAAATATGACGGTATCAATCCTTCCCCAGTTGGATCTTGTTCCATACTGGGAGAAGGCTCCAGACACTTTTGCAGAAAAAGACCTATGGTAGTCATAAAAGGCTGAACCACCATATTTGTTGCTCAGGTCTACCAGCTTGTGCATATAAAGATCAAACTCCTCTCTTCTGTTGGGATAGACCGCACAGATGACATCCCGGTAAATACCAAAGGCAAGTACAAACTCAGGAATAGTCAGTTTAGGCGGGCATCCCTAGATCTGACAACAACAGACACATCATTGTAAGCATAAGTCTTATTTTCCACAATCAGCAGGGAAGCCAGGTTGACATCTTTACCTTCCAGGATATCTCTTTTTATGTGTTCTGGGATTATATGAGCAGGGCTAACTTCCTGGTCATCCAGGGGGATGGCTGGAGCAACTAATGGCAAGTCAGCTAGTGCTTGTGAAGCAGCAGCGGGTGGCCCAGCTAGCGTAAGGGCCGTGGTGACCGACTCAAGTTTCTCCAGCCTGGAGTTGACCTTGCTCATGGATGCCATGAGTGAAGACAACATGGAATGTATGTCTCCTGGGTTGGACTGGCTAGGTCCTTCCCGGCATCCATGTTGTTAGTTGAGGTACGTAGCAGTTTGAAAAGTTCTGCTTTCCTTGCTGTAGCGGGGTAGGGGATTTGCCGTCTCCTCAATTCCGTAGTTATATGAGGGATCATCCAAGATCTGATCAATGCTGGACTAGCTAGCTCTCCTCCTTGTGTGGGAATGATAGCTCTAGCTGGGGTGCTAGGCAGGGAGACATCCTCTACCCCTTCCTGAGACATACTACAAACAAAACAATTAATTAGTGTTTGTACTGGCAGGCTAGCTAAGCTGGATGGCGAAACATTATACTTGTTTGGTGACAGGTGAGGCCCTACTAATTGCCAAGCGGCTTGAGAGGCTCTATCTATGCGTTGGCGCGAGGCCACTCGTCATAGTGGCAGGAGTTTTAGGCCTCTCTGTGACTGTAAGACAGAAAACAGTGGAAGGGAGTGCAGGTGAGGCCCTCTCTATGCAACATGCGAGGCGGCTAGCTACCGTGTGGCCCGATGGGTGTTTGCCTCTGAAATGTTAAGGCGGGTTGTTGGCCTCGCGGGACCACTAACTGATGGCGACTGCCAAGAAGGGGTAAATACCTATTGGGAAGCCTATGACCCTATTGCCAGTACTCTAACCTAGGGGGGAGAAATGAAATGTATGGTAGAATACCATATGATCAGGTGTACGTACCTGGTAGTATGAAAAATCTCACAGGAAAAACTGTGTGGTGCAACTATATTTAAGCTGGACAGCCTGAAACGGGTAAAATAGAGTAGTATGATGAGTGAGGACTGTTGGAAAGAAATAGACTTTGTAGCCTGTACCAGCGATGTTTTTAAGGCTTGCTGGCGTATGACTTGTAAAATGAAATGTTGTGATATAGACATACATATTTTAAATAGGCATACTTCAAATTTCAGCAATATGCAACCTAAATTCATATTTATTACCCCTTTAATCACATGCCATGTAATGTCCCAGCAAAACATGCATTTGATATAGGTATACACATGAACTATCTATCTATCCCCATTTTATTCATTTTAGGAATATAGCCATATTAAAGATTTGTTTTTGTGTAAAAGTATATACCTCAATTATAAATCATGCTAACAAAACTGATATTTTAAAAAATGAAATTTATTTAGTTATTTCAGTTACAGTTTTCATGGAAGACCAATTACATTTGCGGTGTCTTTGCTTATTATGATCAAGAATGAACACCATTTTTTAAGGAGGAACTGGAATAATTTATGTCAGGAAAGATAATTCTAAGCTGCTAACTATAATGACCTTGTTGAGTTGAAATACCATTTTCATGAGAAAAATGAATTGGAAAAAAAAAATGCAAAAAAGAAATGGATTCAGCTCCAAAATAATTATTCATTAAAAGTAATTCTGTTTAAACAGGTTTTTTCCCAAGCTAATAGTCTTCCGGAAAAATATTTATTTTGAATGTGCTTGCAGTGGAATACATCCCTATAGTTTAAAATCAGTATAAATATATTTCATTATAGTTACAATTCTACCGTGTATAGTTTGAACTGGGAATTCTAGCCCTATCATGTGATTTGGTTAAACTTTTGCTCATGGTTAATACATAATTAGCTATATATAGAAATATGTTTTTGAATTCACAATGTGCTCTTGTGTGTACTGCCATTTTTGTATGCAACGTAAGATCTCAAGAAGAGAAAGCCTCAGATGTAAGATATAATTACACTGTTACTAGAAATAGGTTACAGAGGTAATATGGGCATAACCAAATGTATACAAACTAGAGAAAAGAGAACTAATGAGGTTAGGATTACATCTAAAGTAGTGGGAAACCCACACCCCACTGAAATTGCCTCCAATTAAAACATCATTATATGGTAATACATTTTATTAATGAAGTCAACACAAACACATGACAAAATAAACACGCAAGAAAAAAATGTGCAACCTAAAGTGAAATAACCAAAAAGTGTTGGTTATACAGTTAAAAGGAATAGAAATATAGAGGTTATCTGTAAGGACATTGAACATATTCAAAATTGAAATTATGTTTCAAATAAAACTCTATAAGTAAAGGTAGTTGGTATATAGTGTTTAAATCTCAGGAATATATACAATGTAACAAACAATTAAAATGTCCCTATTTAGACAAAGAAGATGCAAGTGTCAGAGATTAGAACATGACATTTAAATTATTAAATATGGCATTAAGTATGTAGACCTATTAAGAGTGGTTAAAAATTAGGTCCTATAACAAGAGCCACAAACTACCATAATATCAGATTATAATTAGATGTTGTGCTATTAAAGCACCTCCAATATATCAGTACTGAATCTAAGGAATAATCACAAACTGCACTTGAATTCAACATAGGGGAAGAGTATATATATACACAGAAGGGAAAAGCATTCAATTGTATTTACATAAGTATAAGGGTGAACTCGACTAACAGCCCATCTCCCTGAATACTTCTCAAAGCCTGCTTCTTCAAGGCAACCCCCCTCTCAACTCTAGCTGATTCCTGCCCAGTCTCATATATGTGAAACAAAGTAAGTGGGCGTTATCAGCCTTGTCCATTCCCAGACGTGAAAATAAAATGTAAAAAGGTGCATCGTCACGACGGCTCAACGCACGTTTCGGAATAACCACTTGCCTTTTTCAAGAGCTAACAAGCATTAAGATTGTGCCAAATATTTAAAGGGGAGTTATGTCCCTCCTCTCCTGGAGGGTTCACCAATTGTGGCTGTCTTACATCAATGAGAGGAGTAGTAACTGAGGGGAGGTAATAAATCAAATTTATTACCTTATAATGATGTTTTAATTGGAGGTAATTTCAGTGGGGTATGGGTTTTCCACTATTTAGGTGGAATCATAAGATCTTAATAAGGACATACTGAGTTGCATCTTCTCAGGAGAATTTAAGACAGAAAAAGTGTGCAGATAGAGATTAAATCATTATATAGTGAAAGACAACAATGCCAGACTTGACTAATAAGAACCTATTTTGTGTGTTTGCAAATTAAAGCTTGTTGTCTAATTAACTTAAGAGAATTGTGTTTCACACAGTGCATGGGACTCTGCTGGCTCCAAGAGTAATTCAATTAATGCAGCATTTACCATATGCATTTATGAATCTATTAAATCGGGAACAATTCATTGAGGAGCATTTTTGATGACTGGGGTTGGGTATCTAGGAGGTGTTACTAAAATGCTGAACTCTGATATTTAATGAATGGACACCCGAGAACTATAGACCCATATATATATATATATATACATATAGACAAACTGGGCTTCAATATTGTAATTTAATTTCCTCTCTTCAAACTAGACATAAACACAAAAAAAACCACGGAAACTCCAAATATGTTCTTAAATACAAGTTTCCTCAAAGTAGAGTTCGAAATAAGTTCAAATAATTATAACCCCTAACATTGAATTGTGATTTATGAGATTTTTCAATAAACATTTGATAATCTACTCATTAAAATGTTTGATATAATTATTATTTATTTTTACACAAACATACATTAAAGAAATATGTACAAAAAATTGCTTTGTTGACTCATTTATCAATTACATAAAATAACATTTTTGATAATCTGTTGTTAAAACAGGAGATTTGCTAACACATGCAATACTTTTTATGCAACAGAATAAGACTAATTTAAACATTATATTCAAAGAAGTCTTTATAATAAAGTAATTATTTTCTAAATTGTACATGCTAACTTGAAATAAATCACCTACTGAACTCTAGGAATGTCAAGTTAAAAGCAACATCCCCAAGCTGTTCATTAGTGCATTGTATGTCTTTAAACCTTTTCAAGTAGTTTCTCCATTGAAGATGTGAAATATAAAATTGGTCAGAGGGAAAATGTTATACGAGAGGCACACTCTTTTTGTGGGATAAAATGTCACCCATTTTACCACAGTTCCTGCTGGTTTTTATACTTTTAAAGCTAAGTTGACAATTAGAGAAACTCTAATGTAAAGGATGTGGAACATCTATAGAAAGGTCTGCATTATATGACTGGAGTGAAACTCTACAATTGTTAAAACCCACACTGTGCATCTATGATATTTGTTCGTGGGCATTAAACTGCATATAGTGGGAACTGAGTAAGACATAGTCTACTACCATACACATTCGTTCATTATGGTTTAAACTTTAACCAATTGCTGACCTGCTCACATTCCATCTAGACTGGAAGTACTTCAGAGTTCTGTACAGTTCATGGAAAATAAACAAATGACTGGATGCCCAGTATAGGATCTTGGATGATGGGAGGACCACATTTTTTTTAAAATCTTGCTTCAATCAATTGGCACACTGCAGTCAAAACCAAATCTTTTCATAGTGAGTATCTGTGGCTTGATTTCTGGGAAACAGAAATATGTGCAGAATGTTTTTGTTTGAGATATATATATATATATATATATATATATATATATATATATATATATATATATATATATATATATATATATATATATATATATATATATATATATATATATATATATATATATATATATATATTTGAGATATATATATATATATATATATATATATATATATATATATAAGCATATGCTTATGACACCTCTTCAGTCTTATGCAATGTCCACTGTCCAACCTTTTTTATACAAGTTGTTTTGTTTTCTTGTTTAAAAAAAATAATTAAATGTTTTTCAAGCTATTGTTTTAACTGCCTCACACTTTCCAAGATTCTATCTATTCAACTTTAGATAATAATAAAACAAAATAATACATTTGTAAGCCAAACTTTCTCTTGCATTACTAAAAGCTTTCTGTTCAAAATTATTCTACAAAATGCAAATTGTCCTGACAAATAAAATGAACTTCAGGAATCCACTCACATCTGTGTTCAGACCCTACAGTTTTCATTTTGTCTTTCACTGACCTAGATTTTAAAGAGGGTACAAATATTTTCTTGATTATTTCTTAACTCTTCATGTAAGCTCCATTCTAGTGTTATTAGACCTCAACATTGTTTTACAATATAGAATTATAGGTCATTGGATTGGGAGAAGACATTTATAGAATGCGTGCATATAATTTAAATTGAAGGCATGGGTTACATTTT